>NC_041392.1:361015622-361062826 GCF_002162155.2 Triticum dicoccoides
GAAATCCAAAATAGTAGGTTCATTAACATCTAGAGTTTTGATCTTTTAAATCCCACTTTTATCAAATTTAGCATCAAGATCTAGAAACTCCAAATTTTTGGAACACCTTCTAGGTAAAGGTGGATCATATTCAGTCCCATCATTATCAAGATTCATATTGCAAAACAAAGATTTAATAGGGACACATCAATAACTTTTAGAGCTTCATCTTTATTATCATGGTAACTAGAAGAACACGCTTTTATAAAGGAATCTTTCTTAGCACGCATCCTAGCGATCCTTTCTTTGCACTTATCAATGGAAATTCTCATGTCTTTGAGAGACTCATTGATATCATGCTTAGGTGGAATAGATCTAAGTTTCAAAGAATCAACATCAAGATAAATTCTATCAACGTTCCTAGCCAACTCATCAATCTTAAGCAATTTTTCTTCAATCAAAGCATTGAAATTCTTTTGCGAAGTAATAAATTCTTTAACATTAGATTCAAAATAAGAGGGCATCTTATTATAATTTCCATAAGAATTGTTGTAGGAATTACCATAATTATTAGAGGAGTTACTAGGATAAGGCCTAGGATTAAAATTTCCTCTATACGCGTTGTTACCAAAATTGTTCCTACCAACAAAATTCACATCCATAGATTCATTATTATTCTCAACCAAAGTAGACAAAGGCATATCATTAGGATCGGAAGAAACACTTTTATTAGCAAATAATTTCATAAGTTCATCCATCTTTCCACTCAAAACATTAATTTCTTCTATCACATGCACTTTCTTATTAGTAGATCTTTCAGTGTGCCATTGAGAATAATTAACCATAATATTATCTAGGAGTTTAGTAGCTTCTCCTAAAGTGATTTCCATAAAAGTGCCTCTCGCGGTCGAATCTAAAAGATTTCTAGAAGCAAAATTCAATCCGGCATAAAATTTTTGTATAATCATCCACAAATTCAAACCATGAGTAGGGCAATTACGTATCATTAATTTCATCTCTCCCAAGCTTGTGCAACATGTTCATGATCAAGTTGCTTAAAATTCATAATATCGTTTCTAAGAGAGATTATCTTAGCGGGAGCAAAATACTTAGAGATAAAAGCAACTTTGCACTTATTCCACGAATCAATACTATTTTTAGGCAAAGACGAAAACCAAGCTTTAGCACGATCTCTAAGCGAAAAAGGAAATAGCTTCAATTTAACAATATCATTGTCCACATCTTTCTTCTTTTGCATATCACACAAATCAATGAAGCTATTTACATGGGTAGCGACATCTTCACTAGGAAGGCTGGAAAACGGATCTTTCATGACAAGATTCAGCAAGGCAGCATTAATTTCACAAGATTCAGCATCGGTAAGAGGAGCAATCGGAGTGCTAATAAAATCATTGTTGTTGGTATTGGTAAAGTCACACAATTTTGTGTTATCTTGAGCCATCGTGACAAGCAAGCAATCCAACACACAAGCAAACGAGGAACGGGCAAAAAGAGGCAAATAGAGAAAGAGAGGGAGGAAAGAGAGAGAGGGTGAATAAAACGGCAAGGGTGAAGTGGGGGAGAGTAAAACGAGAGGCAAATGGCAAATAATGTAATGCGGGAGATAAGGGTTTGTGATGGATACTTGGTATGTTGACTTTTGCGTAGACCTCCCCGGCAACGTGATGAGGACATCAATACCATTGTTACACCCACAGCCCCTACTGTTACATATACTGGACCAATTACTAGAGCTCGCGCACGCTAATTAAATTACCAGGTACTTTCGTTTCTTGGTAATGATTCTAATGTTCATGAGATTATGATGCTGCCTAAATTGGATACATTTGTTTTGCTTACAAATGAAGGGCCAAGCTTGGAGAAGGATGAACATTGGAGCAAGAACACGCATGGAGTTGATGGCATGCGCAAGGGGATCAAGAACGGAGTTACAAGTGATGATTTCAGGACTTTGAAGCCGCCATAAGGAGTGCATGAAGCCTTGGACGAAATATACAAGATGCCACTTCATAATATTCGTCCATAGGCTATTCTAGGTGCCGCGTCACCTTATTAATGGGCCAGGCCCATGTAATTGCGAAATACTTAAGTATAGGCTATTTTTAGAGTCTGTATGTGTGGGGAAACAAGAGTTAGGGTTGGTTTCGGACCCCACCCTCAAGGGTCACGAAATTCCCCCCTCTTCCTCCATATATACAGCCCTTAGGGCGTCGTTTAGACTTTGGGTTTTGTTTAGATTAAAAGTTTGCCATAGCTGCAACTTCGCGTACTTCGTTTGTGTCCAACGACCAGACCAAGACGTCACAGAACCCCACCTTGATCAATAAAGCTTTCATCTTATATTCGCAATATCCCGATTGCAATCTCAGTTTCTTGCTTGTTCTTCGTTTGCTCGCAGGAAACAGACCCTCGTGGTCAGGTTGATCGTGCTCCGGCGTGGTCAATAACCCTCGGAAGTTGGTTTAGCGATTGCTAAGGCGCGACGTCTCGCACGTTCGTAGTCGGATCGTCAAGGTCGACTCCCACAGAAAACGATAACCACCATCTCATCTAAACATCGGGACACCTTATCCTCTATTAAGTGGTATCAGATTTCCAGGTTGCTCGGTGAGATTTTACAGTTTTTCGTAGATTAGATCGAGTCTGTTCTTCATACCTACAGTCCACGAAAAAGCCAGAAAAAAAAATTAGGGTTAGTTCATCATATCCGAACCAATCTGAGCCTTTGCATAATCTTATTAGGGTTTTTGCTTTGTTGAATTTGCGGTTGCATCGTCGTGTCAAGTTGCTGGTCTTAGAGTCTAGTCTTTTAGAGTTTCGAGTTCTGGTCATAAGTTGTCACGCCGCCGCCGCACCATCATCATCGCCCATCTACCACTTTTGCTTATCCGCCACCGCTCTGAATCCATATCCATATACCACCACCAATCCGTATCCATATACCACCACCAATCTGTATCCATATACCACCACCGCTACCATATACCACCACCGCTGCCATATACCACAACCATATATCCACCACCAATCTGAGTTCTTCTCATATTAGGTTTGTTCTTGAGATCAATCTAAATTCTGATTCGTGTTTCCTTGCCTGCGTAGGTCTCGGAAAAAAAAAGAGTCTGGAGACCCCCATGCAGTTTTTAGGCCAAAATTTTCACGGGTAAATTTTTTTTCCCTATCCTATTTTTAGGCTTTTCTGAGTCTTTTGAGCCACTTGCCATCATAGTGATTTTTTGTCGCACTTTTTCGTCGTCGCTGCCCTGATTTCCTAAAAAAAAGTGAAAAAAAAATTCCGTGCCCATCCTATCAGTTTGACGAGGGAAGAGTTTTGAGACACTCGCCATTATAGTGATTTTTTGCAAAAAAAAGAGGAGCGCAAAAAAAGGAGCGCAAAAAAAGAGCGAAAAAAAAGAGTTCCAGAGTGTGCTTTTCCCTTATTTACGTGCAGCGCCGTGATTTTGTTAGTGTTCTAGGCTCGCGTCTCTAGCACGGTCTAGCCTAGGACCAACACAGTACCGTCGTTGAGCGTTTATTCAACTTTGCATCTCTGAATTGATTCTTGCTGACCCTTTTTGCTACCATACTATAAGCCTTCCCAGCTCCACATACATCTACGTCGTGCGTTTGACTCTCCCTGGCAATCTCTCTATCCATGTTTTTGAGAGTTTTGACTACAACGGTTGCCGATCACCGCCTGCTGCTGGGTAAGAACTGGTAAGAATTTGAGATTTGCTTGACGGATTTGTGACACCCGCCACCACCACCACTTGTTAGTAGTCTGTAGGATCATATTCTTGTGTGTTTCTATTGCTGCTAACCATGCCAGGATCACAAGCCAACGAGACTGACTGGGAGAACTTGATGAACAAGGAGCTTCATGATACGTTTCAGCAAATGATGAGTGGACAGGTGCAAGATGTGATAAACAGATTTGAAGAGGCAATGGAGAAGATAGATGGCATGGAGAAGACGTTTGAAACAAAGCTCGATAACAAGTTTGGTGAATTGCTTTCGCGTTTTCCACCACCACCACCGGCTGCTCCTGCCGCACCTCTGCAACAACAGCAACAACATCGACTACCTCTACGTCAGGAAACAGCCCTCCGCCGAGCGAGCCGTGTCCCTCTTCAGTCGGGCCAAACTGCCGGTGCTGCTGTTGATACTTCTGTGGCTCCTACTGCTGATGTGGAGGAGGATGATTATGTGGGAGATTATGAGGATGAGGTTGATCAAAATCAGAACTACATGCCACCACCAGCACAGCAACCACCAGGTCGTCCACATTCAAATAATGGCAATGGTAGGGCTCACCCTCAGGTACGAGATCATGACCATCTCCCTAAACTAAAATTGAATATTCCACCATTTGAGGGTAGATATGTTCCTGATATATATCTTACTTGGGAGTTAGAAACTGAACAACGATTTACATGTTTACAATATCCCGAGGAGAGACGTGTTCCTGCTGCTGTTTGTGCATTCACTAGTTTTGCATGTGTTTGGTGGTCTGAGCATTGTAGATTATATCCTATTCCGGCTACTTGGGCTGCTTTGAAAACTGCTATGCGTACTCGTTGGGTTCCACCATATTATCAACGTGAATTACTTCAAAAATTGCAGCGCTTAAGACAGGGAAAAAATTCTGTAGAAGAATATTATCAGCAATTACAAACTGGCATGATTAGATGTGGTATTGTTGAGGAGAATGAAGCTATGCTTGCACGTTTTATGGGTGGATTAAATAGAGAGATTCAGACGATTCTAGAGTATAAGGAGTATACTAATATCACTCGTTTATTCCATCTTGCTTGTAAAGCTGAACGTGAAGTGCAGGATCGACAGGCATTGGCGCGGACTAACTTTTCTGCAGGTCAACCTTCATCATGGACACCACGTGCATCATCTACTTCCACACGTTCTACTACACCGGCGCCTCCGTCGGCTGCCACCTCCAACCGTGATAAAATAAAGCAGGCACAATCACCACTATCTGCCAAGAGCACACCCTCTGGGCCTGCAAAGAGCTCTTCTTCATCCATGGCATCAACAGGGCAAACACATGATATTATTTGTCGACGTTGCAAGGGTGGAGGTCATTATGCGAGAGAATGCCCATCTAAGCGTGTGATGATTGTTACCGAGGATGGTGGGTATGAGTCCGCTAGTGACTATGATGAGGAGACTTTGGCTCTTATAACACGTGAAGAACACGGTGGAGACGATTCTGATCATGAGACGCAATACATGGCTCCTGAAGATGCTGACAGGTATGAATGTTTAGTTGCTCAACGTGTTTTGAGTGTGCAGGTTACACAAGCTGAGCAAAATCAGAGGCATAATTTGTTCCATACAAAGGGAGTTGTGAAGGAACATTCTGTTCGCGTGATCATAGATGGAGGGAGCAGCAATAACTTGGCTAGCATGGACATGGTGGAGAAGCTATCTCTCACCACAAGGCCACATCCACATCCATACTACATCCAATGGTTCAACAACAGCGGCAAGGTTAAGGTAACACGTACTGTCCGTGTGCATTTTAGTATCTCTACATATGCTGATTATGTTGATTGTGATGTGGTACCTATGCAAGCATGTTCCTTATTACTTGGTAGACCATGGCAATTTGATAAAAATTCTGTACACCATGGTAGAAACAATCAGTATACTCTTGTTCATAACGATAAAAATATTACTTTGCTTCCTATGACTCCTGATTCCATTTTGAAAGATGATATTAATAGAGCTAATAAAGCAAAACAGGAGACAAATAAGAGTGAAAATCAGATTGTGGCAAAAGAATTTGAGCACCAAATGAAGCCTAATAAATTAAATTGAAAACCATCTACTGTTGTTTCTGAAATTAAATTGAAAAGTGCATGTTTACTTGCCACCAAATCTGATATTGATGAGCTAGATTTTAGCAAATCTGTTTGCTATGCTTTTGTGTGCAAAGAGGCATTATTTTCATTCGAGGACGTGCCTTCCTCTTTGCCCCCTGCTGTCACTAACATTTTACAGGAGTTCGCTGACGTCTTTCCACACGACGTGCCGCCGGGATTACCACCTATTCGAGGGATTGAGCATCAAATTGACTTAATTCCCGGTGCTTCGCTACCCAACCATGCACCATACCGTACCAATCCAGAGGAGACGAAGGAGATTATGTGTCAAGTACAAGAACTGCTCGACAAAGGTTATATGATAGAGGCAAAGGTGTCCCGTCTTTCGATGAGATGATGGATATCGCTTTGGTGGCAGTCGACTTTGACAATCCGACTACGAACGTGCGAGGACGTCGCGCCTTAGCAATCGCTAAACCAACTCCGAGAGGTTATTGACCACGCCGGAGCACGATCAACTTGACCACGAGGGTCTGTTTCCTGCGAGCAAACGAAGAACAAGCAAGAAACTGAGATTGCAATCTGGATATTGGGAATATAAGATGAAAGCTTTATTGATCAAGGTGGGGTTCTGTGACGCCTTTGTCTGGTCGTTGAACACAAACGAAGTACGCGAAGTTGCAGCTATGGCGAACTTTTAATCTAAACAAAACCCACCGTCCAAACGATGCCCTAAGGGCTGTATATATGGAGGAAGAGGGGGGAATTTCGTGGCCCTTGGTGGAGGGGTCCGAAATCAACCCTATCTCTTGTTTCCCCACACATACGAACTCTAAAAATAGCCTATACTTATGTATTTCGAAATTACATGGGCCTGGCCCAATAATAAGGTGACGCAGCACCTATAATAGCCTCGGGACGAAATTTATGAAGTGGCATCTTGTATATTTCGTCCAAGGCTTCATGCACCCATTATGGTGGCTTCAAAGTCCTGAAATCATCACTTGTAACTCCGTTCTTGTTCCCCTTGCGCATGCCATCATCTCCATGCTTGTTCTTAATCCAATGTTCATCCTTCTCCAAGCTAGGCCCTTCATTTGTAAGCAAAACAAATGTATCCAATTTAGGCAGCATCATATTCTCATGAACATGAGAATCATTACCAAGAAACGAAAGTACCTGGTAATTTAGTTGGCGTGCGTGAGCTCTAGTAATTGGTCCAGTATTTATAGCAGCAGGGGCTGTGGGTGTAACAATTGTATTGATGTCCTCATCATCCTCCCCTTCTTGAAATAAAGTCGTCCTCGACGGAAGTTCATCTTCCTCACCCAAATAAGGCTTCAAATCTGCAATGTTAAAAGTGGGACTAACCCCAAAATCTGTAGGCAGCTCAAGTTTATATGCATTATCATTTATTTTCTCTAACACCTTAAAGGGACCATCAGCACGTGGCATTAACTTTGATTTGCGCAAATCCGGAAATCTATCCTTACGCAAATGTAACCAAACAAGATCTCCAGGTGCAAACACAACATGTTTTCTACCCTTATCTCCAGCAAGTTTATATTTAGCATTCATACGCTCAATGTTTTCCTTAGTTAACTCATGCATTTTTAAAATCAATTCAGCATGTTGTTTAGCATCAAAATTAGCCTTCTCCGAAGATGGAAGAGGCAACAAATCAATAGGTGCACGAGGTAGGAAACCATACACAACTTCAAAAGGGCACATCTTAGTAGTAGAATGCAATGAACGATTATAAGCAAATTCAATATGAGGCAAGCATTCCTCCCACATTTTCTTATTATTCTTCAAAACAGCCCTAAGCATAGTAGACAACGTTCTATTGACTACTTCAGTTTGTCCATCAGTTTGGGGGTGACAAGTAGTACTAAAAAGCAGTTTAGTCCCCAACTTAGCCCATAAACATCTCCAAAAGTGGCTAAGAAATTTAGTATCACGATTTGAAACAATAGTATTTGGCACACCATGCAAGCGAATAATTTCACGAAAGAACAAATCAACAACATTAACAACATCATCGCTTTTATGACATGGTATAAAGTGTGCCATTTTCGAGAATCTATCCACGACAACAAATATGCTATCCCTCCCCTTCTTTGTTCGAGGTAAACCTAAAACAATGTCCATAGATATATCCTCCCAAGGAACACTAGGTACAGGCAAAGGCATATATAAACCATGAGGATTGAGTCGTGACTTAGCTTTTTGACATGTAGTGCAGCGAGCAATAAAACGCTCAACATCCCGTCTCATCTTTGGCCAAAAGAAATGTGTAGCAAGTACGTCCTCCGTCTTCTTCACGCCAAAGTGTCCCATTAATCCTCCTCCATGCGCCTCCTGCAACAACAAATGACGAACGGAGCTAGCTGGAATGCATAGCTTGTTAGCACGAAACACAAATCCATCGTTAACGACGAACTTGTTCCACATTCTTCCTTCTTTACAATTCTGCATTACATCTTTAAAATTAGCATCATGCACATATTGATCTTTGATGGTCTCCAAACCAAATATTTTGAAGTCAAGTTGTGAAAGCATAGTATAGCGGCGAGACAATGCATCAGCAATAACATTTTCTTTTCCCTTCTTGTGTTTAATGACATAAGGAAACGTCTCAATGAATTCAACCCATTTAGCATGTCTACGATTCAGTTTAGCTTGACTTTTAATATGTTTCAAAGATTCATGATCAGAATGTATAACAAATTCTTTGGGCCATAAATAATGTTGCCATGTTTCTAAAGTCCGAACAAGAGCATATAATTCTTTATCATAAGTAGAATAATTTAGACTAGGCCCACTCAATTTTTCAGAAAAGTATGCAACAGGTTTGCCATCTTGTAATAACACACCGCCTAATCCAATTCCACTAGCATCACATTCAAGCTCAAAAGTCTTATTAAAATCAGGAAGTTGGAGTAAAGGAGCATGTGTCAACTTATCTTTCAATACCGAGAAGGCTTCTTCCTGTGCGGTACCCCAAAGAAAAGGCACATCTTTCTTTGTAAGCTCATTGAGAGGTGTAGCAATGGTGCTGAAATCTCTCACAAAACGCCTATAGAATCCAGCGAGGCCAAGAAAACTCCTCACTTGTGTGACCGTTTTGGGTTGCGGCCAACTCTCAATAGCTTCAATCTTGGCTTTATCAACTTCAATTCCCTGTGGAGTAACAACATAGCCAAGAAAAGATACTCGGTCGGTGCAAAAGGTGCACTTCCCAAGGTTACCAAACAAACGTGCATCACGTAGAGCAATAAAAACAGCACGTAAATGTTCCAAATGTTCTTCCAAAGATCTGCTATAAATCAATATGTCATCAAAGTAAACTACCACAAATCGTCCAATGAAAGCACATAAAACTTCGTTCATTAATCTCATGAAAGTACTAGGTGCATTAGTTAACCCAAAAGGCATGACTAACCACTCATATAATCCAAACTTAGTTTTGAATGTTGTTTTCCATTCATCTCCCAATTTCATACGAATTTGATGGTACCCACTATGCAAATCAACTTTGGAGAATATTGTAGAGCCACTCAATTCATCAAGCATATCATCTAGCCTAGGAATAGGATGACGATAACGAATAGTAATATTATTAATGCCTCTACAATCAACACACATACGTGATGTACCATCCTTTTTCGGCACTAGAATAATAGGAACAGCACAAGGACTAAGGGATTCGCGTATATAACCTTTGTCGAGAAGCTCTTGTACTTGACGCATAATCTCCTTCGTCTCCTCTGGATTGGTACGGTATGGTGCACGGTTTGGCAGTGAAGCACCGGGAATTAAGTCAATCTGATGCTCAATCCCTCGAATAGGTGGTAATCCTGGTGGCACGTCTTGTGGAAAGACGTCAGTGAACTCCTGCAAAATGTTAGTGACAGCAGGAGGCAAAGAGGAAGGCACGTCCTCGAACAATGCCTCTTTGCACACAAAAGCATAGCAAACAGATTTGCTGAAATCTAGCTCATCAATATCAGATTTGGTGGCAAATAAACATGCACTTTTC
This sequence comes from Triticum dicoccoides, assembly GCF_002162155.2. Lineage (NCBI taxonomy): Eukaryota > Viridiplantae > Streptophyta > Magnoliopsida > Poales > Poaceae > Triticum > Triticum dicoccoides. The sequence goes on from NC_041392.1 coordinate 361,025,508, forward strand.
AATTTAATTTCAGAAGCAACACTAGATGGTTTATTATTAGGCTTCATTTGTTGCTCAAATTCTTTTGCCGCAATCTGATGTTCACTCTTATTCGTCTCCTGTTTTGCTTTATTAGCTCTATTAATATCATCTTTCAAAATGGAATCAGGAGTCACAGGAAGCAAAGTAATATTTTTATCCTTATGAACAAGAGTATAGTGATTGTTTCTACCATGGTGTACAGAATTTTTATCAAATTGCCATGGTCTACCAAGTAATAAGGAACATGCTTGCATAGGTACCACATCACAATCAACATAATCAGCATATGTAGAGATACTAAAATGCACACGAACAGTACGTGTTACCTTAACCTTGCCGCTGTTGTTCAACCATTGGATGTAGTAAGGATGTGGATGTGGTCTTGTGGTGAGAGAAAGCTTCTCCACCATCTCCATGCTAGCCAAGTTGTTGCAGCTCCCTCCATCTATGATGACGCGCACAGAACGTTCTTTCACAACTCCCTTGGTATAGAACAAATTGTGCCTCTGATTTTGCTCAGCTTGTGTGACCTGCACACTCAAAACACGTTGAGCAACTAAACATTCATACCTGTCAGCGTCTTCAGGAGCCATGTATTGCGTCTCATGATCAGAATCATCTCCACCATGTTCTTCACGTGTAATAAGAGCCAAAGTCTCCTCATCATAGTCACTAGCGGACTCATATCCACCATCCGCGGTAGCAATCATCACACGCGGAGATTTGCATTCTCTCGCATAATGACCTCCTCCCTTACAACGACGACAAATAATATCACTTGTGTGCCCTGTTGATGCCATGGAAGAAGCAGAACTCTGTGCAGGCCCAGCAGGTGCGCTCTTGGCAGATAATGGTGGTTGTGCCTGTTTTCTTGTATCACGACTGGAGGAGACACCTGATTGAGGTGCTGGTGCAGTTGAAGTAGAAGATGCACGCGGTGTCCATGATGAAGGTTCGCCTGCGGAAAAGTTAGTTCGCGCCAATGCTTGTCGATCCTGCACTTCACGTTCAGCTTTACAAGCAAGATGGAATAAACGAGTGATATTAGTATACTCCTTATAGTCTAGAATGGTCTGAATCTCTCTATTTAATCCACCCAGAAAACGTGCAAGCATAGCTTCATTCTCCTCAACAATACCACATCTAATCATGCCAGTTTGTAATTCCTGATAATATTCTTCTACAGAATTTTTTCCTTGTCTTAAGCGCTGTAATTTCTGAAGCAATTCACGTTGATAATATGGTGGAACCCAACGAGTACGCATAGCAGTTTTCAAAGCAGCCCAAGTAGTTGGAATAGGATATAATCTACAATGTTCAGACCACCATACACATGCAAAACTAGTGAAAGCACAAACAGCAGCGGCAACCCGTCTCTCCTCGGGATATTGTAAACATGTAAATCGTTGTTCAGTTTCTAACTCCCAAGTAAGATATATATCAGGAACATATCTACCCTCGAAAGGTGGAATATTCAATTTCAGTTTAGGAAGATGGTCATGATCATGTACCTGAGGGAAAGCCCTACCATTGTGATTATTTGCATGTGGACGACCTGGTGGTTGTGGTGCAGGTGGTTGCACGTAGTTCTGATTTTGAGCAACCTCATCCTCGTAATCTCCCACATAATCATCCTCCTCCGCATCAGCAGCAGGAGCCACAGAAATATCAACAGCAGCACCAACAGTTTGGCCAAACGCAAGAGGAACATGGCTCGCTCGGCGGAGATCTGTTTCGCGACGTGGAGGTAGTCGTTGTTGTTGTTGTTGGAGAGGTGCGTTAGGTGCAGCGGGTGGTGGTGGTGGAAGACGCGCGAGCAATTCATTAAACTTGTTATCGAGCTTTGTTTCGAACGTCTTCTCCATGCCATCTATCTTCTCCATGGCCTCTTCAAATCTGTTTAGCACATCTTGCACCTGTCCACTCATCATTTGCTGAAATTTATCAAGCAAATCCTTATTCGTCATGTTCTCCCAGTCAGTCTCGTCGGCTTGTGATCCTGGCATGGTTAGCAGCAATAGAAACACACAAGAATATGATCCTACAGACTACTAACAAGAGGTGGTGGTGGGTGTCACAAATCCGTCAAGCAAATCTCAAATTCTTACCAGTTCTTACCCAGCAGCAGGCGGTGATCAGCAACCGTTGTAGTCAAAAACTCTCAAAGCTTGGATAGAGCGATTACCAGGGAGAGTCAAATGCACGACGTAGATGTATGTGGAGCTGGGAAGGCTTATAATATGGTAGCAAAAAGGGTCAGCAATAATCAATTCAGAGATGCAAAGTTGAATAAACGCTCAACGACGGTACTGTGCTGGTCCTAGGCTAGACTGTGCTAGAGACGCGAGCCTAGAACACCAACAAAATCATGGCGCGGCACGTAAACAAGGGAAAAAGCACACTCTGGATTTTTTTCGCTCTTTTTTTTGCGCTGTTTTTTTGCGCTGCTTTTTTTTGCGAAAAATCACTATAATGGCGAGTGTCTCAAAACTCTTCCTAGGTCAAACTGACAGGATGGGCACGAAATTTTTTTCGACCAATTTTTTTTTTTTCGACTACCCGGACCCAAAAACTGGAAACGGGTCAAAAAAAACTTCCTATAATGGCACCTGTCTCAAAACACTCAGAAACACCTAAAAATAGGATAGCCAGAATTTTTTTTGAAAAATGCGTTTTCGAAAAATTTTGGGCCTAAACGGAGGGTTGTTTCTGGACTCTTTTTTTTTCCGAAACCTACTCCGGCAAGGAAACACGAATCGGAATCTAGATGGATCTCGAAAACAAACCTAATATGACAAGAACTCGGATGGGTGGTGGATATATGGTAGTAGATGGCAGCGGTGGTGGTATATGACAGCGGTGGTGGTATATGGATACGGATTCGAAGCGATGGCGGATAAGCGGCGGTGGTAGATGGCAGGGGCGATGATGATGGTGCGGCGGCGGTGTGACAACTTATGACCAGAACTCGAAACTCTAAAAGACTAGACTCTAAGACCAGCAACTAGACACGACGATGCAACCGCAAATTCAACAAAGCAAAACCCTAAAAAGATTATGCAAAGGCTCAGATTGGTTCGGATATGATGAACTAACCCTAATTGTTTTTGTCGCTTTTTCGTGGACTGTAGGTATGAAGAACAGACTTGATCTAAACTACGAAAAACTGTAAAATCTCACCGAGTAACCTGGAAATCTGATACCACTTGATAGAGGCAAAGGTGTCCCGTCTTTCGATGAGATGATGGATATCGCTTTGGTGGCAGTCGACTTTGACGATCCGACTACGAACGTGCGAGGACGTCGCGCCTTAGCAATCGCTAAACCAACTCCGAGAGGTTATTGACCACGCCGGAGCACGATCAACCTGACCACGAGGGTCTGTTTCCTGCGAGCAAACGAAGAACAAGCAAGAAACTGAGATTGCAATCTGGATATTGCGAATATAAGATGAAAGCTTTATTGATCAAGGTGGGGTTCTGTGACGCCTTTGTCTGGTCGTTGAACACAAACGAAGTACATGAAGTTGCAGCTATGGCGAACTTTTAATCTAAACAAAACCCAAAGTCTAAACGATGCCCTAAGGGCTGTATATATGGAGGAAGAGGGGGGGAATTTCGTGACCCTTGGTGGAGTGGTCCGAAATCAACCCTATCTCTTGTTTCCCCACACATACGGACTCTAAAAATAGCCTATACTTATGTATTTCGAAATTACATGGGCCTGGCCCAATAATAAGGTGACGCAGCACCTATAATAGCCTCGGGACGAAATTTATGAAGTGGCATCTTGTATATTTCGTCCAAGGCTTCATGCACCCATTATGGTGACTTCAAAGTCCTGAAATCATCACTTGTAACTCCGTTCTTGTTCCCCTTGCGCATGCCATCATCTCCATGCTTGTTCTTAATCCAATGTTCATCCTTCTCCAAGCTAGGCCCTTCATTTGTAAGCAAAACAAATGTATCCAATTTAGGCAGCATAATATTCTCATGAACATTAGAATCATTACCAAGAAACGGAAGTACCTGGTAATTTAGTTGGCGTGCGCGAGCTCTAGTAATTGGTCCAGTATTTGTAGCAGTAGGGGCTATGGGTGTAACAATTGTATTGATGTCCTCATCATTATATACGCGAATCCCTTAGTCCTTGTGTTGTTCCTATCATTTTAGTGCCGAAAAAGGATGGTACGTCGCGTATGTGCGTTCATTGTAGAGGCATTAATAATATTACTATTCGTTATCGTCATCCTATTCCTAGGCTAGATGATATGCTTGATGAATTGAGTGGCTCTAGAATATTCTCCAAAGTTGATTTGCGTAGTGGATACCATCAAATTCGTATGAAATTGGGTGATGAATGGAAAACAGCATTTAAAACTAAGTTTGGATTATATGAGTGGTTAGTCATGCCTTTTGGGTTAACTAATGCACCTAGTACTTTCATGAGGTTAATGAACGATGTTTTACGTGCTTTCATTGGACGATTTGTGGTAGTTTACTTTGATGACATATTGATTTATAGCAAATCTTTGGAGGAACATTTGGAACATTTACGTGCTGTTTTTATTGCTCTACGTGATGCACGTTTGTTTGGAAACCTTGGAAAGTGCAGCTTTTGCACCGACCGAGTATCTTTTCTTGGCTATGTTGTTACTCCACAGGGAATTGAAGTTGATAAAGCCAAGATAGAAGCTATTGAGAGTTGACCGCAGCCCAAAACGGTCACACAAGTGAGGAGTTTCCTTGGCCTCGCTGGTTTCTATAGGCGTTTTGTGAGAGATTTCAGCACCATTGCTGCACCTCTCAACGAGCTTACAAAGAAGGATGTGCCTTTTGTTTGGGGTACCGCACAAGAAGAAGCCTTCACGGTATTGAAAGATAAGTTGACACATGCTCCTTTACTCCAACTTCCTAATTTCAATAAGACTTTTGAGCTTGAATGTGATGCTAGTGGAATTGGATTAGGAGGTGTGTTATTACGAGATGGAAAACCTGTTGCATACTTTTCTGAAAAATTGAGTGGGCCTAGTCTGAACTATTCTACTTATGATAAAGAATTATATGCTCTTGTTCGGACCTTAGAAACATGGCAACATTATTTATGGTCCAAGGAATTTGTTATACATTCTGATCATGAATCTTTGAAACACATTAAAAGTCAAGCAAAACTGAACCGTAGACATGCTAAATGGGTTGAATTCATTGAGACATTCCCTTATGTCATTAAACACAAGAAGGGTAAAGAAAATGTTATTGCTGATGCCTTGTCTCGTCGTTATACTATGCTTTCACAATTTGACTTTAAAATATTTGGTTTGGAGACCATCAAAGATCAATATGTTCATGATGCTGAATTTAAAGATGTATTGCAGAATTGTAAGGAAGGGAGAACTTGGAACAAGTTCGTTCTTAACGATGGATTTGTGTTTCGTGCTAACAAGCTATGCATTCCAGCTAGCTCTGTTCGTCTTTTGTTGTTGCAGGAGGCGCATGGAGGAGGATTAATGGGACACTTTGGCGTCAAGAAGACGGAGGATATACTTGCTACACATTTCTTTTGGCCAAAGATGAGACGGGATGTTGAGCGTTTTGTTGCTCGCTGCACTACATGTCAAAGAGCTAAGTCACGACTCAATCCTCATGGTTTATATATGCCTTTGCCTATACCTAGTGTTCCTTGGGAGGATATATCTATGGACTTTGTTTTAGGTTTACCTCGAACAAAGAAGGGGAGGGATAGCATATTTGTTGTCATGGATAGGTTCTCCAAAATGGCACACTTTATACCATGTCATAAAAGCGATGATGCTGTTAATGTTGCTGATTTGTTCTTTTGTGAAATTATTCGCTTACATGGTGTGCCAAATACTATTGTTTCAGATCGTGATACTAAATTTCTTAGCCACTTTTGGAGATGTTTATGGGCTAAGTTGGGGACTAAGCTGCTTTTTAGTACTACTTGTCACCCCCAAACTGATGGACAAACTGAAGTAGTCAATAGAACATTGTCTACTATGCTTAGGGTTGTTTTGAAGAATAACAAGAAAATGTGGGAAGAATGCTTGCCTCATATTGAATTTTCTTATAATCGTTCATTGCATTCTACTACTAAGATGTGCCCTTTTGAAATTGTGTATGGTTTCCTACCTCGTGCACCTATTGATTTGTTGCCTCTTCCATCTTCAGAGAAGGTTAATTTTGATGCTAAAGAACATTCTGAATTGATTTTAAAAATGCATGAGTTAACTAAGGAAAACATTGAGCGTATGAATGCTAAATATAAACTTGCTGGAGATAAGGGTAGAAAACATGTTGTGTTTGCGCCTGGAGATCTTGTTTGGTTACATTTGCGTAAGGATAGATTTCCTGATTTGCGCAAATCAAAGCTAATGCCACGTGCTGATGGTCCTTTTAAGGTGTTAGAGAAAATAAATGATAATGCAAATAAACTTGAGCTGCCTGCAGATTTTGGGGTTAGTCCCACTTTTAACATTGCAGATTTGAAGCCTTATTTGGGTGAGGAAGATGCGCTTCCGTCGAGGACGACTTCATTTCAAGAAGGGGAGGATGATGAGGACATCAATACAATTGTTACACCCACAGCCCCTGCTGCTATACATACTGAACCAATTACTAGAGCTCGTGCACGCCAACTAAATTACCAGGTACTTTTGTTTCTTGGTAATGATTCTAATGTTCATGAGAATATGATGCTACCTAAATTGGATACATTTGTTTTGCTTACAAATGAAGGGCCTAGCTTGGAGAAGGATGAACATTGGAGCAAGAACAAGCATGGAGATGATGGCATGCGCAAGGGGAACAAGAACGGAGTTACAAGTGATGATTTCAGGACTTTGAAGCCACCATAATGGGTGCATGAAGCCTTGGACGAAATATACAAGATGCCACTTCATAAATTTCGTCCCGAGGCTATTTTAGGTGTTGCGTCACCTTATTATTGGGCCAGGCCCATGTAATTTCGAAATACATAAGTATAGGCTATTTTTAGAGTCCGTATGTGTGGGGAAACAAGAAATAGGGTTGATTTCGGACCCCTCCACCAAGGGCCACGAAATTCCCCCCTCTTCCTCCATATATACAGCCCTTAGGGCATCGTTTAGACTTTGGGTTTTGTTTAGATTAAAAGTTCGCCATAGCTGCAACTTCGCGTACTTCGTTTGTGTTCAACGACCAGACAAAGGCGTCACAGAACCCCACCTTGATCAATAAAGCTTTCATCTTATATTCGCAATATCCAGATTGCAATCTCAGTTTCTTGCTTGTTCTTCTTTTGCTCGCAGGAAACAGACCCTCGTGGTCAGGTTGATCGTGCTCCGGCGTGGTCAATAACCTCTCGGAGTTGGTTTAGCGATTGCTAAGGCGCGACGTCCTCGCACATTCGTAGTCGGATCGTCAAAGTCGACTGCCACCAAAGCGATATCCATCATCTCATCGAAAGACGGGACACCTTAGCCTCTATCAGACGAGGAAGAAGCGGCAACTATCAATGGGTGCAAGTGTGGTTGGGTTTAGAACGGACAACGGAGAGAACTCGGAGAACCCGAACGAATGCAAGTTTTGAAAACATGCAGATGCAATGCGGATGATGCCATGGCAATATGCAACACGCAAGCGAAAGACAAGGCAACAACAACGAATAACTGGACGACACCTGGCGCAACGGTCTCGGGGCATTACAAGGCACTCCTCCCACTCCTTGATGTTCTTCTTGATCAAGACTCATAGTAGAGTGGAGAGTGTACGGTTCGTCACCTCCGTTTGGCCGTCGGTTTGAGGGTGGTACGCCATGGAGAAAAGTAACTTGATTCCGAGCTTGGCGCATAAGGTCTTCCAAAAGTAACTCAAGAACTTGATGTCGCGGTCCGAGACAATTGTCCTTCGCATTCCATGAAGACGTAATATGTCCCTAGAAAACAAATTTGCAACATGTGAAGCATCGTCTATCTTGTTGCAAGGAATGAAATGAGCCATTTTGGAGAAACGGTCCACAACAACAAACACAGAGTCCTTGCCATTTCGAGTTCTAGGAAAACCAAGTACAAAGTCCATGCTAATGTCTTCCCAAGGTTGGTATGGAATTGGTAAAGGCATATAGAGACCATGAGATTGAGCTTTGGACTTAGCTTTGCGACATGTAGAACACCGGTTGGTGAAACGATTGACATCGCGAACCATCTTTGGCCAAAAATAGTTCTTGGAGAGCGTAGCGAGTGTCTTGTCGCGTCCGAAGTGTCCCATTAAGCCTCCTCCATGGGATTCCTGCAAAAGCAACAAACGAAGAGAGGACTCGGGAATGCAAAGTTTGTTAGCTCTCATAAGATATCCGTCTTTTAGGTAATAGCGTTCCCAAGATGCATGCGACAAACACTTGTTATAAGGAATGGCAAAAGTGGCATCATGCTCATACAAGTCTTTGATATGCTCAAAACAAATGACATTCAATTCAAGTTGGGTGACAAGCATGCATATACGGGAAAGCGCTCCGCGACAATGTTTTCTTTACCCTTGATGTACTTGATGACATAGGGAAAAGACTCAATGAATTCACTCCATTTAGCATGACGCTTGTTCAACTTAGTTTGACCCTTAAGATACTTGAGAGTCTCATGATTGGTATGAATGATACACTTATGGGGACGAAGGTAATGTTCCCATTCATGTAAAACGCGGACTAAAGCATACAACTCTTTGTCATAGATGGGGTAATTGAGTTGCGCTCCGGAAAGTTTCTCACTAAAGTAAGCTATGGGGCGCTTCTCTTGCGTTAACACACCTCCTATGCCATTACCACTAGCATCACAATGAATTTCAAAAGGTTTGTCGAAGTTGGGTAAATCAAGCATGGGAGCATGAGTAAGCAAATACTTAAGCTCATTGAATGCGGTATCTTGGGATGGTCCCCAAACAAAAGGCGATTCTTCTTTCTCAAGGCATGCAAAGGCGAAGCAATGGTGCTAAAATCCTTCACAAAGCAACGATAGAAACCCGCAAGACCAAGGAAACTACGCACTTGATGCAAGTTGGTTGGTTGCGGCCAAGTCTTAATAGCATTGATCTTGGACTCATCTACATGAACACCCTTAGAAGAAACAACAAAACCCAAGAAAACGAGCTTATCAACACCAAAAAGGCATTTCTCCATATTAGCATAGAGGCGCTCTTTTCTAAGAGTTTGTAAAACGGTGCGGACATGGGTGACATGCTCTTTGATGGATTTGCTAAACACAAGAATGTCATCGAAGTAAACCACAACAAATATACCAATGTAAGGGCGAAAGACATGATTCATAAGGCGCATAAAGGTGCACGGTGCTTCCGAGAGACCCATAGGCATGACTAACCACTCATACAAACCAAACTTGGTTTTGAAGGCGGTTTTCCATTCATCACCCTCTTGTATGCGGATTTGATAGTAACCACTCTTAAGATCAATTCTGGAAAATATAGTGGCACCGCTAAGCTCATCAAGCATATCATCTAGGCGTGGAATGTGGTATCTATAGCGAACGGTGATAGCATTGATGGGTCTACAATCGGAGCACATGCGAAAGCTACCGTCACGTTTTGGCACAAGAATAACCGGTACGGCACAAGGGCTCAAACTTTCATGCACATGATCATGGTCTATGAGATGCTTTACTTGCCTTTGAATTTCTTTGGTTTCTTCAGGGTTGACGCGGTAGGGAGCTTTGTTTGGAAGCGGTGCTCCGGGGATGAGGTCGATGCGGTGCTCAATGCCTTGAAGTGGAGGTAGTCCCGGAGGTTGCTCATCGGGGAAAACATCTTGAAATTCCTGCAATAGAGAAGATAACACCAAAGGTAGATTGTGAGAGGTGTTAGTTTTTGGTGCCTCGTCCTTGCACAATAGGACATAGTGTAAGACACTTGATGGGTTCTCACACACTTCTCCTCATCTCACGTTTGGTGGCAAATAGGACTAAGTTTTTCTTGTCGCTCATCGTGGAGGCACTCAATTTGGGCTTGTGGCGCTCACTCTCTTTTTGGTGGCTCACTCTCTCACTTTTCTCTCCACGATGGGTGTTTTGCTTGTCGGCGAGCACTTGGCTTGGAGACATAGGACGTAGTACATACTCTTTCCCTTTCATTTTGAAGCTATAGTGATTGGTACGCCCATTGTGAATGACATCTCGGTCAAATTGCCATGGCCGCCCAAGAAGAGGGTGGCAAACGATCATCGGAAGAACATCACACTGCAAAGTGTCTTCATAGGCGCCGATCTTGAAAGAGACTTCTACTCGATGCTCGACTTGTATGGTGCCGGTGTCACTTAGCCATAACCTTGTATGGGTGAGGGTGCTTCATCTTGACCAATTGAAGTTTGGAGCAAAGTTCTTCACTTGCTAAGTTGTGGCAACTACCTCCATCGATGATGACCTTGACGGACCGTCCGTTGATGCCAGCCTTTGTGTGGAAGATATGGCATCTTTGATCTTCGTCTTGTTGATGTTGAAGAGTCAAGACCTTGGAGACAACAAGAGTGGGACTTGAATCTTCATCACAAAGACTTGATCATCTTCGTCTTCATTGTTCACTTGTCGGTGCATGGCCACTTGCTCAAGGGCTTCCATTTCTCCTTCACTCATGGAGTCATCGTTGAGGATCATGGTGCGCTTGTTTGTGCACTCAAAGGACTTGTGGCCTCGGCCTCCGCATGTGAAACATTTGATGGAACTTGTCTTGATGGTCTCATCGGTTGGAGTAGATGATGATGAATATTTCGACTTGAAGTTGCTTGTAGTAGGAGGACGACTTGCGCTTGTCGAAGTCTTCTTGTAACTTGACTTGTCGCCGGTACTTGGTGATGCTCTAGTTGAGGTAGGAATTGCCGAAGTCGCCGGAGCTTGATAAGAGGAACCGTAGGTCTTGGACGAGAACTTGGCATACTTGAAATCATCTTGCACTTGGCATTCCGCTTTGGTGGCTTGGTGCACAAGCTCGATGAGATTTGAGTATGGTTGGAAGTCGGCGATCTTCTTGATGGGATGGTTGAGGCCGTTCAAGAAGCGTGCCATTGTTTGTTCATCGTCTTCCGTGACATTGGCTCTTATCATTGCAATCTCCATCTCCTTGTAGTATTCTTCAACGCTCTTAGTTCCTTGCTTGAGTTGTTGGAGTTTCTTGAAGAGGTTGTGGTTGTAGTAGGTAGGAACGAAGCGTGCTCTCATGACATCTTTCATTTGCGCCCAAGTAGTGACGGGCGGATCACCCCTTGCCTCTCGGCGCTCAATGACTTGTTCCCACCAAATAAGGACATAGTCTTGGAACTCAAGGGATGCCATCGCGATCTTCTTCTCTTCTTCATAATTGTGCAAAAGAAAGATCTTGTCAACTTTCAATGCCCATGAAAGATATTCTTCGGGATCGTTGCTTCAGTTGAACTTGGGCATGGTGAACTTGAGCTTGCCGTAGCGTTGCTCTTCATTGTATTGGGGTCGGGGATGATGACGCCCATGTTGTAGATAATTGTTCAACTCGTGGTGCTCTTGACGCGGAGGGTTGTCAACCTCATGTTGCTCTTATCGTGGAGGATGTTCATTGTCTTCACGCTCTTGATGAACTTGATGGTGTTGTCGAGCTTGAGTGGGAGCTTCGCGAGCTCGAGGAGGAACTTGACGATGCACGCGAGCTTGAAATCTTTGTTCTTGAATTTCTTCGCGAAATGCTTCCTCTTGTTCACGGGCTTGACGGCTTCGGTCGGCAACGGCTCGACTCGAATCGCATAGAGCTTGTTGCGCCGCAAGTGCTTTAGCGTCACGGAGTAGTTGTTCTTGACGTTGTGTCTCGGCATCTTGTGCAAGTTGGTGGAGACGCGCATGTTCTTCCTCTTCATGTCGGCGTTGTTGTTGCTGTTCTCGTGCTAGCGCAAAGGCCTCTTGAGTTTGACGTTGTCGGCGCTCTTGAGAGTCGGTGTCTCGAAGTGGATTGAGGCTTGCTTGACGTTCGATGCGCGCGGCTCGACGAAGAGTGTTCGATGTCGGTGTACTTGAGCCGGAGAGGGTGAAGTCAGAGTGGCGGCTTGAACGGCTCCTTATTGAAGTGGAAGACGAGCGGTTGAGCAACAAAGCACGAATTTCGTCCATCCTTGCGTCATTCTCTTACTTGTGATCGTCGAGCTTGTAGTCGAAGTAGTCCCTTGTACGTTGCTCGGAAAGTCGCAAGTCAGCGGCAAGGTTGTCGATGCATTCACTTATGCTTGTTGCTCTTGATGCAAAGCACGTTGTGCACCAAAGAGGTGACTCTTGGTGACGAAGGAGGTCATGTCGTCATCTTGCTCCATGAAGAGTGGGTTGGTAGAAGTACTTGGCCTATCCATCATGAGATAGTGGTGGTGAGTAGGAAAAATGAGAGAACAAAACCAAAGTTACCTTTTCCAAAGATTGTGGATGTAACAAGTACGATCTCACGATGCTATAATAGGGGAATTGGTACCGGGAATTGTTTCTCACACCTACAAGTAAAAGGCTTATGGAGGAGCTCGGTTAGGATGGTGGCAAAAATTTCAAGCAAATGTTAGTCAAGATATCGATAAGGTTGAGAAGATTCACAAAAATGCAAGTAAAAACAAATTGATCAAACCCAATGATATCACTAGGAACACACACACGGAAGATAGATGGGATCCGCACAACCAAGGGGTGAGCTCAAAATGTGCAACCACGGAAAATGCTCTTGTTGTGTGAATACTAGAGAGACGCTAGCTCGATTGCTCAAATGGGCTAGATACGCATGTGCACTAACCTATAAGAGAAACGTTCCGTCTTCAATCCTAACTATGTTACGTATGAGGTGTCAAAGATGATATGCAAAATGGCTCGATGCTATTGCTCACAAGCTCTTTGTTGCTCCTCTTTTGCTTAAAAGCTTTTCTTGTCTTTTTTTGAAGCTAGAGCCAAGTATGATATGAGACAAGTATGTAAGAAATGCACGGGAGAGACTTATGGCACTAAGATGCTAACAAGATCACTACGGTGCACAATAGCGTGGCCCGACAATTCTCAACTGGCTAGTCTCGATGGGTAAGCGACGCGAAATGGCTCGGGTTATCAATGCAAAAGCAAGGGTGAGATGTCATCGAGGTTACCGTCCGATCGTATGGTAAGAATGAAGTTGGTGAAGCCGGTGTGGTGGTCGAGTTGTTGAACGAGTAGCGGCGATGATGATGTCCAAATGCGCCTAAGTAGCCTAAACACCTTAGGACACAAGAGAAACCGCGGTCCGAAACTCAAACAACCACGAGAAATAGATTGGAAGAACACGAGTGTTGGTATGGATGCAAAATGCTGCAAAACAAATATGGCCGAAAGTTTCTGGAAGGTCCGTGCGCACGGGGTAAGTGAGGCCCGTGTGCACGGGGTCTCGAGGGCCCGTGTGCACGGGGTGTGCGGCGAGCGGAAGAACAACTCCGGATCCGTGGGTATTTTTCAAGATAAGGGCGATTCCGAGGATTTGGAAGGTGGGGAAGCAGGAAGATGGGTAGATCCACTTGCCAAACTCCAAATTCGTGGATCAAAACAACCAAATCTCACAAGATCCAACAAATTGCAAGAAAATTTTTTGGGGCTATTTTTGTGGGGATTTTTGAATTAGGACGAAAAACAACAAAATCAAGCTAGAAAATGGGGGGATGGGGCTCCAAGATGTGAATCAACCTTGCTCATGATACCAAAATGATATAGGATGAAATCCTAGAGGGGGATCTTTTCACACTTGGAGGGGGAAAGGGCAAACTCACAAGAACACAAAGAGGAAAACACTCAAACAATTCCCCAATCACACATCCACTAGAATAGCAAAATAAGATCCACAAGTCACAAGCACAATCAAAGGGAAGATACAATGGCAAAGTTCTTCCCACTCCTAGGAGATGAGGTCTTGAAGATAGTCTTCTCCTAGAGGAGGTCTTGAAATCCACTAGGATTCTTCCCAAAGGGGTCTTGATTCCACAAATGGGAAGGTAGAAGGAGCAAAGCTCACAAATATCTCATCTCATACTTTGCTAATCCTAAACATTGCCCTAGGTACGGTTTATATAGTCTTAGGGTCGAAAGAGATGAAGAGGGACTCGGTTTGGGGATCTCAGCCGTCCATCCTGGGAGCCCCGTGCGCATGGGGTAAGTTGGGCCCGTGCGCACGGTACAGGCCCGTGCGCACGGGGTGCTCCAGCGCCAACTTCCTGGATAGCCCATGGGCACGGGGTCTCGGGGGCCCGTGCGCACGAGGTCACCTGGGACTTCCAGTTTTGATGTTGTTGCACTTCGTCTTGGTCCGTGTGTCCTTGGGGTGGTTCCTCTTCTCCTTGGGGGTGCTCCTGAGCCTCTTGGTGGTGTTCCTCTTTGTACCTAATGAGACACAGCGTATCTTGGTGACGTAGCAACAATGTTCCATTCGTATCCATATGCAAGCGAAGTAGGAAGGAGTTCACCTCGGTTTCCAAAGCACGTGTTCTCGCTCTTGTCATAGGTCCACGTGGGGCTTGATGTGTCGGTGTAGGGTCCATGGGGATGATGGAAGGATGCTCTGCATTAGGAGGCATGCGATCAGACCCCTGTGCGTGCTTATTGGGAGGAGAGCCCTTTGACCTCCATCTGTTGCCCACCTCTCTCCCAAGGTCTCCATTAATGGCGCCCGAGCCCCTGTTTAATGGCGTGGCTATGTCTCACTCGGCTGAGATTTAAGAGAGAAAAAAGAAAATCTGAAAAGAAAGTTTTGCACGGATCTTGATGTAAGATCCAACGGACCTATATAGCATCTACTACGACTTATAGCAAGACCGATGAATAAATAAGGCCGGCGACAATGGATAATAATTGTCTTACATATTTAGGAAGATAATTAAAAAGCCACATGTGACTACGCCCAAAATACACAAGGGCAAAAGAACAAGGAAGACACATACAATGATCTGGCTCGCTGATCTCTACTTTCTTGATGTGCTGCAGGTCGCGGATACTAGTTCTCGCAGCGAGCGACGATGATCTCTTTCATCAGTTTCATGTCCTTAATACGCTGCTTGGCAGCATCCATGGATTACTCCACCATCTTTTCGTGCTCGATGCGGAGCTGGCATTCTCGTCCATAAGTTTCTTGACAATGACGCCCGTCCTCTTCAACAAGGCAGCGGTATCCTCCACCTGCTTCGCCCTTCCGACGACTTCACCGTCAGCAGGTCGTGCTCGGCCCGAAGCTTCGCATTGCCCTCCCCAAGTTGCCGGATGACGCCGGTAGCCTGTTCAAACAAGGCTTTCTTGTCATCCTGCAACCTCGCCCAGCCAGAGATCTCATCCATCTGGCTATGGAAAATTTCATGCATGCGCCTGTAAGAGTCCTCACCTGCCCGCGAGACATTTCACTAGGCCCCTGCGGCGCGGGAGGACATCTTTGCTGCATTCGCGGCACGGCGAGATGATGTCTACTATGCAACCTTCTTCTTGTAGACTCGTGTTGGGCCTCCAAGCGCAGAGTTTTGTAGGATGGTAGCAAATTTCCTTCAAGTGGATGACCTTAGGTTTATCAATCTGTGGGAGGCATAGGATGAAGATGGTCTCTCTCAAACAACCCTGCAACCAAATAACAAAGAGTCTCTTATGTCCCCAACACACCCAATACAATGGTAAATTTTATAGGTGCACTAGTTCGGCGAAGAGATGGTGATACAAGTGTAATATGGATGGAAGATATAGGTTTTTGTAATCTGAAAATATAAAAAAAAGCAAGGTAACTAGTAACAAAAGTGAGTGATGAGGACATGACTACCTTGGATATGACCAAAAATATTGCATATATGCATATTTGTCAGGTGATTTCTAGTGCAAACTATTCAATAATCTATTTATGTTATCCAGAACAAAAATACTTCACACACTTTTGTGTTTTGTCTAATTGCAGGTGTATGGGACATTTGTACAATCCACATATGAAGATAAGGAAGAAAGAGATGTTTATTTCCTGTCCAAAAAGTTCTCTCACGTCACTTTTGGCCCAAGAGAAGATAGAGTCCAAGTCTCTCACGTTCTGGATTCAGATTCGGACTGCACAGACATACCTGACTCAAAACGCACACAAGTTTTTCATACGGACTCCGAATTGGGTGATTCTTTTTTTGTTGGAAACTAGATTTCGTGCACTTTCCAACCCAATTGGAATCACCTTCAAATTCGTCCGGAGTGTTGAGTTGTGGACGAAACAATCTGATGCTACAGCAGAATCCGAGTCAAACTACAAGTCCAAAGGTGTTACATCACCTCCACTTGGGCCCATTGGCCTTGTACGACCTAGATTTAGTTTTAGGCTGCCTTGGGACGTCCTCCCACCTCCTTGGCCGCCACCCCTTGCTCCTATATAAGTAGATCCATCTAGTAGCTTTTCCTTGGGATTTGTTTAGTTAAAAGTTAGCCATTGCAACTTCGTGTACTTCGTTTGTGTCCAACGACCAGACCAAGACCGCTTACGGATCCCCACCATTATCAATACTTCATATATATTCGCAATATTCAGATTGCTTTATCATATTCTTGCTCGTTCTTCGATTGCTTGCAGGAATAGACCTCCGTGGTCAGGTTGATCGTGCTCCAGCGTGGTCAATAACCTCTCGGAGTTGGTTTAGCGATTGCTAAGGCGCAACGTCGTGCACGTTTGTAGTCGGATCGTCAAAGTCGTCTCCACCAAATCGATAGTTATCATCTCATCGAAAGATCGGGACACCCCCGCCTCTATCAAGTCGTGACTTAGCTTTTTGACATGTAGTGCAGCGAGCAATAAAACGCTCAACATCCCGTCTCATCTTTGGCCAAAAGAAATGTGTAGCAAGTACGTCCTCCGTCTTCTTCACGCCAAAGTGTCCCATTAATCCTCCTCCATGTGCCTCCTGCAACAACAAAAGACGAACGGAGCTAGCTGGAATGCATAGCTTGTTAGCACGAAACACAAATCCATCATTAACAACAAACTTGTTCCACATTCTTCCTTCTTTACAATTCTGCATTACATCTTTAAAATCAGCATCATGCACATATTGATCTTTGATGGTCTCCAAACCAAATATTTTGAAGTCAAGTTGTGAAAGCATAGTATAGCGACGAGACAATGCATCAGCAATAACATTTTCTTTTCCCTTCTTGTGTTTAATGACATAAGGGAAAGTCTCAATGAATTCAACCCATTTAGCATGTCTACGATTCAGTTTAGCTTGACTTTTAATATGTTTCAAAGATTCATGATCAGAATGTATAACAAATTCTTTGGGCCATAAATAATGTTGCCATGTTTCTAAAGTCCGAACAAGAGCATATAATTCTTTATCATACGTAGAATAATTCAGACTAGGCCCACTCAATTTTTCAGAAAACTATGCAACAGGTTTGCCATCTTGTAATAACACACCTCCTAATCCAATTCCACTAGCATCACATTCAAGCTCAAAAGTCTTATTAAAATCAGGAAGTTGGAGTAAAGGAGCATGTGTCAACTTATCTTTCAATACCGTGAAGGCTTCTTCCTGTGCGGTACCCCAAAGAAAAGGCACATCTTTCTTTGTAAGCTCATTGAGAGGTGCAGCAATGGTGCTGAAATCTCTCACAAAACGCCTATAGAATCCAGCGAGGCCAAGAAAACTCCTCACTTGTGTGACCGTTTTGGGCTGCGGCCAACTCTCAATAGCTTCAATCTTGGCTTTATCAACTTCAATTCCCTGTGGAGTAACAACATAGCCAAGAAAAGATACTCGGTCGGTGCAAAAGGTGCACTTCCCAAGGTTACCGAACAAACGTGCATCACGTAGAGCAATTAAAACAGCACGTAAATGTTCCAAATGTTCCTCCAAAGATCTGCTATAAATCAATATGTCATCAAAGTAAACTACCACAAATCGTCCAATGAAAGCACGTAAAACTTCGTTCATTAATCTCATGAAAGTACTAGGTGCATTAGTTAACCCAAAAGGCATGACTAACCACTCATATAATCCAAACTTAGTTTTAAATGCTGTTTTCCATTCATCTCCCAATTTCATACGAATTTGATGGTAGCCACTACGCAAATCAACTTTGGAGAATATTGTAGAGCCACTCAATTCATCAAGCATATCATCTAGCCTAGGAATAGGATGACGATAACGAATAGTAATATTATTAATGCCTCTACAATCAACACACATACGTGATGTACCATCCTTTTTCGGCACTAGAATAATAGGAACAGCACAAGGACTAAGGGATTCACGTATATAACCTTTGTCGAGAAGCTCTTGTACTTGACGCATAATCTCCTTCGTCTCCTCTGGATTTGATGAGGACATGACTACCTTGGATATGACCAAAAATATTGCATATATGCATATTTGTCAGGTGATTTCTAGTGCAAACTATTCAATAATCTATTTATGTTATCCAGAACAAAAATACTTCACACACTTTTGTGTTTTGTCTAATTGCAGGTGTATGGGACATTTGTACAATCCACATATGAAGATAAGGAAGAAAGAGATGTTTATTTGCTGTCCAAAAAGTTCTCTCACGTCACTTTTGGCCCAAGAGAAGATAGAGTCCAAGTCTCTCACGTTCTGGATTCAGATTCGGACTGCACAGACATACCTGACTCAAAACGCACACAAGTTTTTCATACGGACTCCAAATTGGGTGATTCTTTTTTTGTTGGAAACTAGATTTCGTGCACTTTCCAACCCAATTGGAATCACCTTCAAATTCGTCCGGAGCGTTGAGTTGTGGACGAAACAATCTGATGCTGCAGCAGAATCCGAGTCAAACTACAAGTCCAAAGGTGTTACATCACCTCCACTTGGGCCCATGAGCCTTGTACGACCTAGGGTTAGTTTTAGGCTGCCTTGGGACGTCCTCCCACCTCCTTGGCCGCCACCCCTTGCTCCTATATAAGTAGATCCATCTAGTAGCTTTTTCTTTGGGATTTGTTTAGTTAAAAGTTAGCCAACGCAACTTCGTGTACTTCGTTTGTGTCCAACGACCAGACCAAGACCGCTTACGGATCCCCACCATTATCAATACCTCATATATATTTGCAATATTCAGATTGCTTTATCATATTCTTGCTCGTTTTTCGATTGCTTGCAGGAATAGACCTTCGTGGTCAATAACCTCAGGAGATTGGTTTAGCGATTGCTAAGGCGCAACGTCGTGCACGTTTGTAGTCGGATCGTCAAAGTCGTCTCCACCAAATCGGTAGTATCATCTCATCGAAAGATCGGGACACCCCGCCTCTATCAAGTGGTATCAATTTTCAGGTTGCTCGGTGAGAATTTCCAGTTTTCCTAGATTAGATTTATTTTCTTACCTATTGTTCAAGAAAAAGCCACACAAAAAAAGTTAGATCTGTTCATCCTTTATCCAAGCCAGTCTGAGCCTTTGCAATTTTCTATTCATTGCTTGCATAGTTGAATTATCGGTTGCATCGTCGTGTCAGTTGCTGGTCTTAGCGTCTAGTTCCTTTAGAGTTTCGAGTTCTGTTCACATTAGTCACGCCGCCGCTGCATCATTATCCCTTCTGCTGTCCACCATCCCATCTATTAATTTCCACCACGTGCTACGCACTGTTCATTGTCATAATCATAGTTGAGGTCATTCACATCTTCGCCTGATCCAATCTGCATCTTATCTAGTTTGTCTTGAAAAGAAAAGAAAAAAGATAGAGAAAAAAAAGAGAAAAAAAGGAAAGAAAAAAAAAGAAAAAGAGAGAGAAGAAAAAGAAAAAAAGGGTGAGAAAAAAAAAGAGAGAAGAAAAAAAAAATTGGATCTATCTAGAATCAATCTCGTACCTGAATTCGGATTGGAATCTGTTTTGCGCACTGTTCAGTAAAACAGGTGTATCTTCCTCATACGAAGTCAGTTTTTGCTCCGTGAGTACTCAAATTGAAGATAGCGACGAGCCGCATCTAAATAGTTGCAGAAGCTAGTTCAATATTTGACACCTCAAAATCGGCTTCTAAATAGGTCTTTTTGTCCTCCGAAGTTCGTGAACACAACTTGTTCCAATTTTTCAGGCTAGTTTTAGAATTCTTTGACTCCTCATATCAACTCGGAATTGAGTGATTCTTTTTGCATTGCAAAGCTTGAGTTAGTAGCATTCTTTGAAAGAATTTATCGAAAAATTGTCTCAAACTTTTCAAGAGGAAAGTTGGAGAGAGAGTTGTTGTATATCGTGCTTGGCAGTTGTTTTTCATCATTATCTTCACTGCCGTTGTGATCTTCACTTATATCTTGCTGTCAAGAGCTACTTAGTATCCTTCATTGATGCTAGTTGTGCTACGCCGTGACCTCATTAGTGTTCTAGGCTCGCGTCTCTAGTCCAGTCTAGCCTAGGACCAGCACAGTACCGTCGTTGAGCGTTTATTCAACATTGCATCTTTGAATTGATTATTGCTAATCTTTTGCTACCATATATAGCCAACCCAGCTCCACATATTTCTACACCGTGTATACGTACGCTCCCCTGGCAATCGCTTTACTCAATATTCGGAGTTACTTGACACCGCTGATTGCCGATCACCGCCTACTGCATGGTAAGAACGTGTAAGACATTGATATTTGCTTTACTGTGAGCGTTTTACCACCACATCCTAGTAGTTATAGGAACATTATTTTTGGGTTTTTTTTCTTGTTCTACTAATCATGACAGGATCCAGAGTCAATTCATGGGCTTCGTCGATCGCGGGAGACGTGCCACCACCTTTGCAAATATCACAACCGTCACGAGAGGTGCTTAAACATCCAAATGCACATGATCAGGTTAATGTATCTATACCACCATTTAATGGCCGTTTTAAACCTGCTTTATATATTGAATGGGAGTTCGACATAAAAAATATATTTGCTTCCCATAATTTCGATGAACATAAGAAGGTTAAGGTTGCGGTTGGTTCTTTCACTGGTTATGCTTTGGTTTGGTGGAGTGAATATTGTCGGTTACACCCTGATTATATACCTACTACTTGGGATGATTTGAAACTTGCCATGCGACATACTTTCGTCCCTGCTTATTATACTCGTGATATGATTAAGAAGTTGCAACACTTAAAACAAGGTAGTGAAACTGTAACAAAATATTATGATGATTTACAAACTACCTTGTTGCATTCCTCTTTAGAAGAAAGTGAAGATGATTTTATGGATAGATTTTGGGGAGGATTAAACCGTGATATTCAAGAGATACTAATTCATGAAGAGTGTTATCCTATGGACCATTTGTTTCATCTTGCTTGCAAAGATGAACAGGAAATAAAACGACGTGTTGGCCACGAGGAGAACAAGCGCATGGTGCACATTCCAAGAGTTGATATGATTGTTCCTTCAACTACTAGGCATACTATGACAACCACATCCGTTGTTGTCAGGACTACATCACCTCCACCATGTGACACATCGCCCCCGAGAGTGGCTACATCATCTGAGTTGATCATAAGAGGTAATGACAAAGGTACTGATCTTCCATCTCTACATGAGAATGATGAATGCCTTGTCAATTTGAATGCACCATCTGATGAGCTACCCACTACTTTGATCACACCACCTATTTTAGAGGACTACGTTGATAATTTGACTTTGCCATGTGATCAAACAACTGAAATACCAACAATTTTGAGTGCACCCATTGAATTAACTATTGATGCAAAAGAACCAATGTTTAATCATTTTGATATGACCTCTAATCTTGGTGATGATTCTGTGTTGAATGACTTATTGCATGTTTGCTTATTTAAGCATGTTGTAGCATGTAAATTTGATGCAAGTAAGGTTTATTCACCAATGTTGGGATGGTTTAATGATGAACATTGTCAATCTTTTGAAATAAATAAGAGCTTCACTTATATGTGCAAACTGAGTTCCAATATTTTCATGCCTTCTACTTTTTGTGCTAATTTTTTGGCTTTAGATTTTATGAACTATGCAAGTTACTCATCTATTCATGTGTCATATATGCAAAAATCAAGGGAAGTAAAAATGGATGACATATACATATACAACATGTACACCTTGTCTCTTTTGTTAGCCACATTTCAGATTAAGCAACGCCGAGGACGGCTTTATTTTCAAGAAGGGGAGGATGATGAGGACATGACTACCTTGGATATGACCAAAAATATTGCATATATGCATATTTGTCAGGTGATTTCTAGTGCAAACTATTCAATAATCTATTTATGTTATCCAGAACAAAAATACTTCACACACTTTTGTGTTTTGTCTAATTGCAGGTGTATGGGACATTTGTACAATCCACATATGAAGATAAGGAAGAAAGAGATGTTTATTTCCTGTCCAAAAAGTTCTCTCACGTCACTTTTGGCCCAAGAGAAGATAGAGTCCAAGTCTCTCACGTTCTGGATTCAGATTCGGACTGCACAGACATACCTGACTCAAAACGCACACAAGTTTTTCATATGGACTCCGAATTGGGTGATTCTTTTTTTGTTGGAAACTAGATTTTGTGCACTTTCCAACCCAATTGGAATCACCTTCAAATTCGTCCGGAGCGTTGAGTTGTGGACGAAACAATCTGATGCTGCAGCAGAATCCGAGTCAAACTACAAGTCCAAAGGTGTTACATCACCTCCACTTGGGCCCATGAGCCTTGTACGACCTAGGGTTAGTTTTAGGCTGCCTTGGGACGTCCTCCCACCTCCTTGGCCGCCACCCCTTGCTCCTATATAAGTAGATCCATCTAGTAGCTTTTTCTTTGGGATTTGTTTAGTTAAAAGTTAGCCAACGCAACTTCGTGTACTTCGTTTGTGTCCAACGACCAGACCAAGACCGCTTACGGATCCCCACCATTATCAATACCTCATATATATTTGCAATATTCAGATTGCTTTATCATATTCTTGCTCGTTTTTCGATTGCTTGCAGGAATAGACCTTCGTGGTCAATAACCTCAGGAGATTGGTTTAGCGATTGCTAAGGCGCAACGTCGTGCACGTTTGTAGTCGGATCGTCAAAGTCGTCTCCACCAAATCGGTAGTATCATCTCATCGAAAGATCGGGACACCCCGCCTCTATCAGTGAGTGAAAACGGTATTGCAATGCTTGGAAACAAGGCCTAGGGTTCATACTTTCACTAGTGCAAGTTCTCTCAACAATGATAACATAATTGGATCACATAATAATCCCCAAACATGCGACAAAGACTCACTCCAAAGTTCCTATCATGGAGAACATAAGTTGAAATCGCTTGTAGGGTACGAAACCACCTCAAAGTTATTCTTTCCGATCAATCCATTGCGCTATTCCTATAAGTGTCACAAACAGCCCTAGAGTTCATAGTAAAATAACACCATATGACACACATCAATCAACCCTAATGTCACCTAGATGCTCCAATGTCACCACAAGTATCCGTGGGTCAATTATATCATAGCATCAAACAACTTCAGATTCATAATGTTCAATCCAACACAAAGAACCTCAAAGAGTGCCCCAAGATTCCTACCGGAGAAACAAGGACAAAAACATGCACCAACCCCTATGCATAGATTACCCCAATGTCACCTCGGGAATCCATGAGTTGAGTGTCAAAACATACATCAAGTGAATCAATAGAACACCCCATTGTCACCACGGGTATCCCACGCAAGACATACATCAAGTGTTCTCAAATCCATAATAGTATTCAATCTGATAATAGTGAAACCTCAAAGGTAAGACTCAATTCATCACAAGAAGGTAGAGGGGGAGAAACACCATGTAATTCAACTATAGTAACAAAGCTCGCGGTACATCAAGATCGTGTCTAATCAAGAACACGAGAGAGAGAGAGAGAGATCAAACACAGAGCTACTGGTACGTACCCTCAGCTCCGAGGGTGAACTACTCCCTCCTTTTCATGGAGACCGCTAGGATGATGAAGATGGCCACTGGTGACTGGTTCCCCAACGGGCTCCCGATTGGTTTTTCATGGCTATAGAGGCTTGCGGTGGCGGAACTCCTGATCTAGGTTTCTTTTTGGGGGTTTTGGCATTTATAGGAATTTTTGGCGTTGGTCTCATGTCAAGGGGGTCCACGAGGCAGCGACAAGATAGGGGGCGTTCCCTAGGGGGTGGGCACACCCTCCACCCTTGTCGTTGCCCCGGGACTCTTCTGGCCCAACTCTTGTGCTTCGGGGGGTCTCTTTTGGTCTATAAAAAATCATCGTAAATTTTCGGCCCATTTCGAGATCTTTTATTTCTGCACAAAAAACGACACCACGGTAGTTCTGCTGAAAACTGCGTCAGTTCGGGTTAGTTCTAATCAAATCGTACCAAAATTGTAACGCCCCGAGACCGATGCGCCAGGTGTCTTCCAGTTATTCGCTGTCTTTGCCATGTCATTTGCTTGCGTGTTGCATCTTGCCATGTCATCATGTGCATTGCATCATCATGTTTTCAAAACTTGCATCCGTCCGGGTCTATCAGTCCTTTCCGTTGTCCGTTCTGAGCTCAAGTGGGAGCTCGATGAAGATCGTGTTCGTTGTGTTGTTTCGTTTCCAGTTGATCAGTAGTGGAGCCCAGTTAGGACGATCGGGGATCTAGCAATTGGGGTTGTCTTCTTTTATTTTGGTTCCGTAGTCGGACCTTGATTGTATTCTGGATGATGTATGTTATATTTATGTATTGTGTGAAGTGGCGATTGTAAGACGACTCTTTACCCCTTTCTATTCAGTACATGGGATTGTGTGAAGATTACCCCTCTTGTGACAAACCTACCATGCGGCTATGCCTCAAGTCGTGCCCCGACACGTGGGAGATATAGCCGCATCGTGGGTGTTACAAGAATCATATGAAATTGTTGTAAACATGGCATGAATACTTTATAAATTATAGATACGTTGGAGATGTATCACGGGACATCTCTGCTACTTCCGCGGCTCGGCCGGACCTCTGTGCTACGGTGCGACGGGACCTCCGTGCTACTTCGGCGGCGCGGCGGGACCTCTGTGCTGCTATGGCCATGCGGCGGGACATGTCGGCTGCTTTCACCGTGAGGCGGGACATGTCTCGTGCTTCCGCTTCCATGCTCGCCTCTCCCTGGTGGTAATCTCTCGACCCAGAAGTCACGCTGGCCATGGCAGATGCAAGGGAACGATGATGAATGACTTGTTTGTTTTTGTGGATGAGGAGTTGAGGAGGAATGTGCATTCATCTTGGAATAGTAGTATTTATAACCGAGCACTAATATGCTCCTTAGTGGGAAACCGTTTAGGTTGTGATCAGTGTGAACATGTTTGCAATTAAATATAGTGTGGTAGTAATTTGGAATGTGATGAGACGCAAGCTCAAAATTTATTGACGGTTCTAGTTTCGAAGTGCGGCACTATTCCCGGATGGCGTAACGCGGGCACGCGTTCTCGGCCGTGGTGTAGCAGTTTTGTAATATGCCACGGTACTTCTTTTTTTACTGATGTGTACGTGCAATAACTGGCACCGTCGGATACACATCTTACGTTTATTTGGGTGTTCGACAGGAATAGCCTCGTGGCGAGCTATAGACTAGTCTTTTTTTCACACGCATTACATCGACACATATTATCTCTCTCCCTCTTTCCCACACACACACACACACCTATTCTCTCGGGACTTCTCGCACGCACCATCTCTAGCTCCCTAGGTCGATGCCACCCACATACACTTGTACTCTTAGTTTATTACGTTATACACAAAGAGAAGAGGTGCACACACGCACTCGTCCTCTCTCACACACGCATCTGTAGCTATGAAATGCAGTGTTCTCAACCATCCGATTGGCTCTATCAAAGGTTCCCCTTGCTCCTCGGTCGTGAGATTGAGAAGTTTAAAACATGGATGCTAAGCTGGAGGCGCGAGGTTTTGGTTAATGTGCGGGCCACACATGGCACCAACACGACACGAGCTTCGTCTAGCTGGTGCGCTGTCGGGTGAGTATTAGTAGTAGTAGTACTTTGATGAGTCGTGTCAACTCGCAGAAGTATGAGACACTTCCTCAATACACAAGCATATAAGATGCTTATACTTCTTACCCAAAGGATCTTTATATCCAACAGACACAAAATATCCGTTCGACTGTTGGAAATTACTTTAACTATTGATCTGATGTCAAAGTAATTGCTGCATTGCCACCAAAACCCACCATCTCTTAAGCTAAAGTAGACCGAGCTAACCCCTATATTAGCATTACTAAGATAAACAGAAGGCATTGTAGAATCATTTAGGAGGTGAGCTTGTTAATCTGAATGTGGAGGGACACCGTCCTTGACAACCCAGCCTCGGCCAGTAGCTTGGGCAGAACTGTGAAGAAGGTCAGCTCCTGCACGGCAACGTCGCTGGGATCCTTGCTACTTGTCACCCAGATTTCCACCTTGATAGCGTCAGTCCTGCCTTTGGGCTCCCCCGATGGGCTTTTCGCCCACAACTTGGCCTCGTAGTGCAGCGGTGGGGACGCCCCCGCTCTGATGCAAATGACCGACACAGCGATAGGCACGCCGATGTCAAGCACGCCGCCGACCAAGAAAAACGCGCGACCGTCCTCCTTCACGAACAGCAAGAGCCACGGTGCACTTGCAGCTGGAGCACCTTGCCATACTGGATCCTGTGCACGGGCATGGGATGCACGGTGCTGATGTAGTGGGGGAGCACCGATGGCAGGCCTTCGTAGATGCAGACGGGCATGGGGCATTTGCAGGGCGCAAGCGGACACATGCTTTGGTGATCGGCGAGCTTGTGGTAAGTGACGTAGAGCCCACAACCTTCGTAATGGTCAAGACAGGGATATATATTTTAATTTGTGGTGGGGTAAATGTTAGAGGTTGCAGCAAATATATTGTACACTGCGGGTCTTTTAGAGCAAGTACAATAGAATGGCATAGGCAGGCTGTAAGACTTTAAATATTACATTTTTGATGAGTTGGCGGAGAGAGAAGAGGAGAGAGAAGAGCAGTGGGCTAATCACTAATAGCCAGCTATAGCACATGCTCCTAGACACTCTGTGAGAGAGGGAGGTGGGGGCCAGTGCTATGACATGTCGTGTCAACTCATACAACGAGGAGAAGCTTGATTTTACTACTACTAGTATGCCCTCTCCAAGACCAAGTGGCTAGAAGCCACAAGCACCCATGGCGTCGATGGACGCGAGCGGCAGTCGGCTGTGCCAGATCGTCCAAGACGCCGGCCTGCGGCCCCGCACCGCGCAGCATTTCCAGACGGAGCTAACAACCGCCAGCGTCATAGCCCTCCTCGACGCCGGCTTCGCTTCTTGCATGTACCAGGTGATGGTAGACTCCATCCGCAAGTTCACCACCGTCAAGAAGCGCGTGGACAACCTTGCCGTACTGCTCCAACCCGTGCGCCCAGGCTCCTTGTTGTCTGCCACCCTCATCAGCCTCCAAGGTGACGAACTCTTTGAAGCACTGGTGGCCCTGGAGCTGTCGGAGGCGGTGACAAAGAATGTGCACCTCGAGGCCGTGCTCGCCGCGCAGCGCCTCACCATGCAAGAAACTGTCGACCTGCACATCAACGTCTACGAGGAAATCGTCTACTTAGGCCAGTACAAGGCCAGCAAGGACAGAAAGACGTTGGCCTTCTTCTAGAGGCTGGAATCTTTGGACGCCATTGTTCAGAAGCACGTCGACCTGGCCAGGAAAGCCACTACTACTTATCCGCCGTTCGGTGGGCCGGCGCCCTGAGTCGAGGAGGTGGACGTTGTTGATGGATGCTCTTTCTTCTTGCCTCATGTAATTAGCACTGCATCGCCTCGTGACCTTAATGTTTTATTAGTGTATGGCATTTTTATTCCAGTCGTAAATGATATGTGTGATCACTTGCTCTTATTTGGCGTTAATTATATGTAGTATCACTATCTTTGTCCTGGTGTACTACCTAGGTCTTGGTTTATTAGTCCCTTTTGTAATTTGTGCTAAATTTTTACCAAAGATTTAACTGACAAAATGTTAGTGCATGTCAACAAAAATTATATCGTTTGATTTGTATTTGAACATAGTTTTCAATAATATAATTTTGGTGACATGCATGAAACTTTTGTTAGTCAAATTTATGGTCAAAATTTGGCACAAATTATGATGGGAAGCAATAACTAGGACGGAGGTAGACTGGTCCATCACCATCGTGTTTTGTGTCTAATTTTGACTTCAGCGATCCAACCTACATGGAGGGAGTACTGTATATATTGGCGTGACAACCAAACTTATATGTATTCAAAACTGAGCATTACTACATGTCACGAGTTCAAAATGAGAAAGTGGAACAAGTACAACATGCCCGTGCCATTCGCGTCGCACCCCCACACGGTCGCGGTGGACAATGTAGTAAATGACTAGTCTCTTCTTGACCCGCATTTACATTGATACGACTTGAATGCCAAGGAGGGAGATGGTAGCGGTTCCCGAGACGTTTAATGGTCAATGATGCATCCTCAATTAGCATGCAGAGAGAATTAATTGGAGAAGCATAATGGAGCCAGCACGATGTGAATGCAACATAGTTTGGACTCTCATATAAAGGCGCCCCACCACTCCAATTCATCTACTCCTAGTCTCTGCACAACACTGCTCACTCCAATCCAAGACCAAGTGACCAGAAGCCACAAGCACCTAGGAGGCGATGGACGCGAGCGGCAGTTGGCTGTGCCAGATCATCCAAGACACCGGCCTGCGGCCCCGCATCGTGCAGTGTTTCCAAATGGTGTTGACGACCACCGACATCGTAGCCCTCGCTGAGCCGGCTTCGCCTCTCGCATGGACGACATGATGGTCCGCTCCATCCACAAGCTCACTGCCGTCAAGAAGCGCGCAAACGACCTTGCCGTACTGCTCCAGCCCGTGTGCCCAGGCTCCTCATTTCCCGCCACCCTCATCGGCCTCCATGTTGACGAACTCTTTCAAGCCCCGGTGGCCCTACAACTGTTGGAGGTCGCGACGATGAATGTGCACCTTGAGGCCGCACTCGCCACGCAGTGCCTCGCCATGCAAGAAACCATCGACCTGCACATCCACGACTACAAGGAAATCGTCTACTTAGGCTAGTACAAGGCCAACGAGGACAACAAGACGTTGGCCTTCTTCCAGCGTCTGGAATCTTTGGACGCCATTGTTTAGAAGCACGTTGACCTAGCCACGAAAGCCGCTGCTACTTAGCCACTGTTTGGTGGGCTGGCACCCTGAGTCGAGGAGGTGGACGTCGTCGATGGATGCATCTTTCTTCTTGCCTCCTGTAACCAACACTACATCGCCTCGTGGCCTTAATGTTTTATTAGTGTATGGCATTTTTATTCCAGTTGTAAATGATATGTGTGACCCCTTGCTCTTATTTGGCGTTAATTATTTGTAGTATCACTGTGTTCGTCCTGGTGTACTACCTAGGTCCTGGTTTATTAGTCCCTTTTGTAATTTGTGCTAAATTTTGACCAAAGATTTAATTGACAAAATGTTAGTGCATGTCAATAAAAATTATATTGTTTGATTTGTATTTGAACATAGTTTTCAATGATATAGTTTTGGTGACATGCATGAACCTTTTTCTAGTCAAATTTATGGTCAAAATTTGGCATAGATTACGACGGGGAGCAATAAACCAGGACAGAGGTAGACTGCTCCGTTACCATCGTGTTTTGTGTCTAATTTTGACTTCAACGACCCAACCTACATGGAGGGAGTACTGTATATATTGGCGTGACAACCAAACTTATATATTCAAAACTTATCGTTACTACATGTCATGAGTTCAAAATGAGAAAGTGGAACAAGTACAACATGCCTGTGTCGTTCATGTCGCACCCCCACACGGTCTGTCCGACACACCGCTCAAGCTAGGGAACGCTTGTTGTCTTAGCACTTTCACTGTCAGGTGGGGCCGCAGTTGAGCAAACCGACTATCGGCAAATCTCCGCCCCGCCCACCGCGCGTCAGCTGAGTTAGAATTAGAAGAGAGAAACGAAGGAGAAGAGCTAGCTGAAGCATGGACGCAGCTGTCAGATGGGACTCGTGTTGATAGAATAGGAGTACTGAGTACTCATACCTCCCTTTTTAGGGAAAAAGTAGTCGTACGTCTAGTCACACTAGTTGGGTCATGCGATCTATACCTATCATCACTTTAGGTCTCCTTTTCAAACCGCAGCTACGCTTCATAGTACATATTTTTTTCACGCATTTATCCTCCTATATGTACTCCTAGGCTATTACCACGTGCTCCCTTTCGCCGACATCTAGGACATAGAGCATGTGGGTCGTAGTGCATGCATGGCTCGGAGCAATGCAACCATGCTGGCATAGTTTACATTTCAAACCTCACGAATTACATGCAAACCCCCTGCAGAAGAAATAAATAAATGAATGAATTACTACATGCAAACCGGACTTTTTTCATAGAAACCGGAGCACGTTCATTAAATTTTGGACATAACACATTTATAAAAAAAATGACCGGACCTAAACCAGTCTAAGGGCCTCTTTGATTCGCAGATACTGAAAAGACAGGAATGGGGAAAGTGTGATGGCGATGAACCAAGAGGAGGAGGAAGAGGAGAAGTACTGTACATGCTAGAGACTGGACTATAGCACATTATTTTTATGGCCATATCACCACATTGTTTTCTATGGCCTATCGCCTGCTGGTTCACTGGGCTGCCGTGGTTCGAACTCCTCCGATGTGAGTAGGAGTACTAGTATATACACTATATATACTGCATGATTCTTTGCTCCTTCTTACGTACTTCGCCAACATGTGGGAGAGCCAGCATCCGGGTCGACGTGTCATGCACCAGATTAGAGTGGGGAACGGAAGGGGGGCATCACCCCGGTCGTAGCGCTAGTAATTAATGACTATAGTGACTAGTCATATCACAACACCTCGTCTTTCTAGCAGTAACGCGCTATCAAATCGCACAACCCTACCTTTCCAGCAGTAAGTTGAATCCGCTACCCCCTCACCCTCCTCGCCTCTCTGTCGAACTACCTGCGCGAAAACTGCCATGGGGTACTGCCTAGGAAAAGCCCCGCCCTCAACTTTTAACTACTCATAGTATAATTTTGTATTGATGAATTGCACCATGGAGTAGAAAACCAAAAGAAAAAGGTGGTACATGTAAACAAATACAGGTTAAGCCCTAGCCAGCGATTCAAAATGTAAACCGTGCATGTGTTTATACGTATAGGTTACTTCAAAGTACCGAGTCCATTGATGCAATGTGGTCAAACTGTACCATCGATATCTCAAAGCCAAAATAGTTCGAGCTTGTTCAATGAATGGAGGGCCTGGGAGCACAAGTGAAGAATACTACTACTAGTAAGTAGGAGTCGTACAGTTAGTCATGTTCAATAGAGAGTTTCTTTTCTTTAATGCTACGTACACAAATTGAAACACTTGTTGTGGAGAGAAAAAGATAATCACTCCACTATATATATAGGCAGGGGCCTGAGCGCTTGCTTTACTAGGGTTGCTCTCTTCATTCTCTCATCCTCTCCAGATCTAAACAAGACAATGGTCACGACATTTTTCACTCTGCTCACCGCTAGTCACAGATCCGGCTGAATCCCTTCGGCCGGTGTGTGTAGAGGACTAGGTGCATCGTTCACGCGATCATCAGTGGCAAGGGAGGAAATCCACAGCTGCCGGCGGGTCTCGATCCTCTCCTCGTGCCTTTCTCTCCGACATTGCACCGACTTGGGAGGTCCTCTGACCCTTCTTCCTCCCTGCCGTATTGTGCGCAGATCCAACCTGCCGCAGGCCTCCTAGCCACATCCTGACGACCCTCAGGTAAGTTCCTTCGAAAGCATCCTTGCTCTACTGCCCCAGCTCCCCATGTGTCTGCATGTGGATCTTTTTCTACTTCCATCATCTCTTCCAAAGCCACCTAAAGTTTTAGTACTATTAGAGGTAAAGCTACTTCATGCAGTCGAATCTAGGACTTGATTCAAACAACAAAGAAAGGGGGAAAGTCGTAGCAAGAATCTAGGACTTGATTCAAAGAGGAAATAATAGGGGGAAAGTAGTAGAGATTGGATACCCAATAGGTCTTGGTTGAAAAGGTAAATAAAGGGAAATGCAGTACAATCTGGATAAGGAACATATCTATTATTGGTTGAAAAAAGGATAGAAAGTGGTGGTTGGCGGACAAGTCAATAGAGTATGTCCAGGATTAGATTTGCTGCCCTCACATAGTAAAAGGTATCCAGGATTAGATTTGCTACCCTCACAGAGTATGAACAAACTCGACATCACCACTTTATGCCTTCTTGTAGCTACATTATGCTGATGCATCCCCTGTTGCATGTCCTTATACCAACCTTTTGCAGTTGTTAATATAAGGGCACATGTAAAATGAAGCAATCACATGGTTACCGTAAGGACATGTCTAACCAATGTTATTGTTAATCTAATGCCTCCAGTAATATGATGCAATTAAACTATGTTACAAATGGTACTCCTGCAATTTTTCCCAGTATGATAAGTAAGTTGCTTCTTTACGCTGCTGAGTGTCCTGGTGTCCCCACTGTTCCACGCCCTTAAACCGACTCTTTAGCTGATGTTGATCTACTGTATCTGGTAAACAAGCAATGCCACCATTAAAGTAATCCCATATTTGACGAATGTCATTGTTGATCGTAATGCTTCCGGTAACATGAAGCAATGCTGCCATTTTAAAATTTCTACAGTCCTTGTGTGATTGCCATGAACATAATCAAGATGCTTCTTTTCATTTCGTGTATGTTTCGTATCTTGTTATTGACCAGTAACTGTTTTATTTCTATCTTTTTGTGCGAACAGGGATATCCATTTCACCTCGTTGCTATTGTGACCTTTTGGTTAACTGCACAAAACACTTTTTTTGGAATGAGTGTCTTGTGTAGTTCAACTAAAATGTCACGTGGGAACATCTCTCAATTTTGGTGGAATGGCACAAAATGGTGATTGGAGTTTCCAAAATCTCTGTCAAACTCTGCTGGTAATCTCGTGCAACATTTTATTAGCCTTTTTAAGATGAGCCATCACTGTAACCATAATGGCACTTTATTTTAGTAGAACTGCACAAAAGGATAAGCAAATTATAGTTACACCTTACATGAGTAGGACAGCCAACCTTAATGTTGCTCAATTTTAGTGCAACTACTAAAGAAGAACCTGCCAGCTCATGAGAGCAACTACTTCTTGCTAGCTAAATGATGCAATCTTTGCTTCATTTCAAGTGAACTGCAGAAAAAGTCACATGAATTGA
This sequence comes from Triticum dicoccoides, assembly GCF_002162155.2. Taxonomy (NCBI): domain Eukaryota; kingdom Viridiplantae; phylum Streptophyta; class Magnoliopsida; order Poales; family Poaceae; genus Triticum; species Triticum dicoccoides. The sequence continues at coordinate 361,058,773 of NC_041392.1, forward strand.
ATCATCCGAGTGGAGTTGCAGGTTCACCACATCGAGTTGTGGCGGCAGAGGGCCCTCTCTCAGTTATGGTTCCCATGACCGGGTATGTTCCTTTTTGGTTGATTTTGACTCTGCATCCAGCTAGTGATCTTGTGCTACACTATTTTGGCACTGCTACTGCCACTGATAAAATGAAGTAATAATACATTTAAAATAGAGCTACTGTCTTAGCTACCATTTCATTTCCAATGTAGATAGCTTGCAGAAGACCTATCCGGCAGAATCAAGTCCATGTGCACTACATCAATCACTTAGCTGCACAGAACTAGCGCGGGCATCTTTCTAACTGGCAGGCGCCACAATTTTAGCTGAATTGCACAAAAAAGTGATTGAAATGAGTCGACGCTCTTCCTTCTACTGCCACACTGAGGTGTTAATGGATGTCAACGAATCGTCTTCATGGCAAGATACAGGGACATGAAGAATAACTTGATCTCCCAAAGTCATCTCATACAGGTCAGTACTGTCCTTTATCAACCTGATTGTGCTTTTTCATACCATGCTAACGTTGTATTTTTTAATAAAGCTATTCTATCGGAATCTTTTCTCATTTTGGAAATAAAGTTGCTTTAACTAGTGCCGATATTATTGTAATCATGCTCTTTCTTATCTATGCAAACATGAATACTCAACTACAGATGTTGTGATGGTCAAAAGCATTCACCCAGGGTTGTATGACACGGCTAGCCAAGATGGATTTAATCACGAGATTCACTTTATCCAAAGGCTCTAAAGTGCCATGTGTGTGTGCAAGGTGGAAAGATATATTTCAGGACGTTGATTGATGATTCCACTAGATTCTGCTATGTGTATTTGTTAAATACTAAGGATGAGGCTCTATCCACACGACTTCAACATCTAGAAGGCCCTCTTATGCATATATTGGAAGTGGTAGTGCCACCAGTGATGCAGAATATTTCAGCTGCCAACGTTTGACCGACGTGGCATTAAAAAGGACTGGTTTCAATGTTTAAGCAAATCCTTGGATCAAATTGCTTACATGAAGCATCAATCATTTTTTATTTATTCGTTCACATTCTCACAACGTTTGAGTTGTACACTTACGATTGGCTCTGAGCTGTGAATCATTGAGATGTGTAGGCATCTTTGTTGTATTTATTATTATTTGAATCTAATGGGTTTGTTTTGAATATTGCAAGCTAGGAATCATTGTGATGTGTAGGCATCTTTGTTTTACTTATTATTTGAATCATATTGGTTGGTTCTGAATCTTGCAAGCTGGGAAACACGTCATGATGATGCAAAGGATAGCAACCATAACTAGCTGTTCAAACATAGTAGTATTGTCTGTGTGAAAGTGCAGCAACTCTCTTCTTCTTAATTAATCAATGAGGCAAATATTTTGCCTCCGTTTCGAAAAAGAAGTGCGGCAAATGAGATGATCGTTTGTGTCCTGAGAATAATAATTCTTGTTGTGCATGTTGATCCAGTGGCACTGATAGAATGGGCCAATACTTTGGTTGTTTTAAGAATAAATTTTAATTAAAGCTAATAAAATTTATGTAAAGTGACCACTAACACTTGCTATTAAAGTACCAATACAGACCCCTTCGTGAACCCGAGGGGGCATGTTCTGCCGAGCGTGCAGCGGGCGAGGGAGGTGTAGTAACTGCTGCCGCTGCCTACCAACTCGTTCAGCGTTGATTGCAGTTCCCCAAGATTGGAAAATGAACTGCTGTTGCGGCGGTGCCGCCCCCTGTACCCCAGTACACATCGATCATCTTCATCCCCACGCCTCCTATCCCCACAAACGGGAGCTGCCACATTAACTATGCGTGAGAAGAGACTCCAATGGCGATCCGAGGGGTGAGCCTGCTGGATATGGACTTCAGTAAGGAGTTCACCTTTGAGTTTGCCATTCAGACCCATGGTAGCACCAAGTTTAATGTGATGTGCACCAATGATCCGGACTCGGTGAAGCTCTGCCTCGCCATGTTCAAGCAGTACCCGCAGGAGGAGAAAGCACAAGGTCGCGGGACTAGGCCTTGTGTCCATCCATTCATCTCCTGACAGGGACTAGCGGATCGCCGCCGCCCAGGTATGCGTGCGGGACGAGGTTCTTGTCTACCACTGCTGTAGGGCCACCAGAGGTTCTGGAGCATCTGGTGCAACAAGCTTGTCGACATCCAGAAGCAATACAAGATCATCGGCAACGGGCAGGAGAAGGACTCCGTGGTTGACCTTACCTCGACCATCATCGACCCCTGCTACGCCAACATGAAAGAAGACGTCGATACGAAGAACCTGAACACGTGGGAGGTACCTCTGAATCTACCCCACATAACCTACATGGCCAAGGACGCATACGCATGCTACGACATGTACATGTGGATCTTGGACATGAGGGCGTGTCTACTTCCCATAACTGACGAGTATACGGACAGCCGCAATGTCATGATCAAGCGTGCCAGGAAGGTCTAGATGATGGACTTTATTTGTTTAAGCATCTTTATCATCTGAGTGTTTCATGCATTAGCCTATTGATGTCTACTACGGAACTTTATTCTTGTAGACATGTGTTGGGCCTCCAAGCGCAGAGTTTTGTAGGATAGTAGCAATTTTCCCACAAGTGGATGACCTAAGGTTTATCAATCCGTGGGAGGTGTAGGATGAAGATGGTCTCTCTCAAACAACCCTGCAACCAAATAATAAAAAGTCTCTTGTGTCCCCAACACACCAAATACAATGGTAATTTGTATAGGTGCACTAGTTCAACGAAGAGATGGTGATAAAAGTGTAATATTAATGGTATAAATATATTTTTATAATCTGAATAAATAAAAACATCAAGGTAGAAAATAGTAAATGGGCACAAAAACGGTATTGCAATGCTTGAAAATGAGGCCTAGGGTCTGTACTTTCGCTAGTGCAATCTCTCAACAATGCTAATATAATTGGATCATATAACCGTCCCTCAACGTGCAATGAAGAATCACTCCAAAGTTCCTATCTAGCGGAGAACATAAGACGGAATTGTTTGTAGGGCACAAAACCACCTCAAAGCTATTCTTTGCGATCAATCTATCCTAGAGTTCGTACTAAAATAACACAAAGCTATTATTTCTGATCGATCTAACCAAGAGTTCGTACTAAAATAACACCAAAGCAAATTCAGATTCATAATATTCAATCCAACACAAAGAACTTCAAAGAGTGCCCCAAGATTTCTACCGGAGAAACAAAGACAAGAACGTGCATCAACCCCTATGCATAGATTACCCCAATGTCACCTCGGGAATCGGCAAGTTGAGTGCCAAAACATATATCAAGTCAATCAATACGATACCCCATTGTCACCATGAGTATTTAATTACAAGACATATAGCAAGTGTTCTCAAATCCATAAAAGTATTCAATCCGATAACAACGAAATCTCAAAGAGAGAAACTCAATTCATCACAACAAGATAGAGAGGGGAAAACACCATATGATCCGACTATATTAACAAAGCCCATTATACATCAAGATCGTGACATCTCAAGAACACGAGAGAGAGAGAGAGAGAGAGAGAGAGAGAGAGAGAGAGAGATTAAACACATAGCTACTGGTACAAACCCTCAGCCCTGAGGGTGGACTACTCCTTCCTCATCGTGGTGGCCGCCGGGATGATGAAGATGGCCACCGGAGATGATTCACCCCTCCAGCAGGGTGCCAGAACGGGGTCTAGATTGGTTTTCGGTGGCTACAGAGCCTTGCGGTGGCGGAACTTCTGATCTAGGTTAACAATGACTTCTGTGCATCAACAACTTTAGTTTCCACGTGTCGAGCGAATGCGAGAGGTCATGGTATTTTTGCATACACCACCCCGACCGTACCACGAAGACGCCTATTTAAAGAGAAGAGATCTCAGATCCATTCCACACCCCGTGAAAAATCCTCAAAGCTTGCTAAGAAGAACCATCCCATCATGGCTAGTGCTCCCAGCTCTTCCTCTCGTCCCCACGGCTCCAAAAAGGGTGATTGGGAGAGATGTTCCATACCCCACAGTCAACTG
>NC_041392.1:361062976-361097602 GCF_002162155.2 Triticum dicoccoides
GATTGGCCTCCTTCAACGACAAAACTTAGGCGGAGGATTTCCCTGATACGTCTCCAATGTATATATATTTTTTGATTGCTCCATGCTATATTATCTACTATTTTGGACATTATTGGGCTTTATTATACACTTTTATATTATTTTTGGGACTATCTACTAACCGGAGGCCCAACCCAGAATTGCTGTTTTTGTGTGCCTATTTTAGGGTTTCGAAGAAAAGGAATATCAAACGGAGTCCAAACGGAATGAAACCTTCGGGAACGTGATTTTTGGAACAAACAAGATCCAGGACACTTGGACCCTACATCAAGCAACCAACAGGGAGGCCATGAGGTAGGGGGCGCGCCTACCCCCGAGGCGCGCTCTCCACCCTTATGGGCCCCCTGTTGCTCCACCGATGTACTTCTTCCTCCTATATATACCTACGTACCCCCAAACGATCATATACGGAGCCAAAACCCTAATTCCATCACCGTAACTTTCTGTATCCACGAGATCCCATCTTGGGGCCTGTTCCGGAGCTCCGCGGGAGGGGGCATCGATCACGGAGGGCTTCAACATCAACACCATAGCCTCTCCGATGAAGTGTGAGTAGTTTACCTCAGACCTTCGGGTCCATAGTTATTAGCTAGATGGCTTCTTCTCTCTTTTTGGATCTCAATACAAAGTTCTCCCCCTCACTTGAGGAGATCTATTCGATGTAATCTTGTATTGCGGTGTGTTTGTTGAGACCGATGAATTGTGGGTTTATGATCAAGTTTATCTATGAACAATATTTGAATCTTCTCTGAATTCTTTTATGTATGGTTGGTTATATTTGCAAGTCTCTTCGAATTATCAGTTTGGTTTGGCCTACTAGATTGATCTTTCTTGCAATGGGAGAAGTGCTTAGCTTTGGGTTCAATCTTGCGGTGTCCTTTCCCAGTGATAGTAGGGGCAACAAGGCACGTATTGTATTGTTGCCATCAAGGATAACAAGATGGTTTTTTTTATCATATTGCATGAATTTATCCCTCTACATCATGTCATCTTGCTTAAAGCGTTACTCTGTTCTCTTGAACTTAATACTCTAGATGCATGCTGGATAGCGGTCGATGTGTGGAGTGATAGTAGTAGATGCAGGCAAGAGTCGGTCTACTTGTCTTGGACATGATGCCTATATACATGATCATACCTAGATATTCTCATAACTATGCTCAATTCTGTCAATTGCTCAACAGTAATTTGTTCATCCACCGTAAAATACTTATGCTCTTCAGAGAAGCCACTAGTGAAACCTATGGCCCCCGGGTCTATCTTCATCATATTAAATCTTCCAACACTTAGTTATTTCCTTTGATTTTTACTTTGCTTTTATTTTACTTTGCATCTTTATCATAAAAATACCAAAAATATTATCTTATCATATCTATCAGATCTCACTCTCGTAATTGACCATGAAGGGATTGACAAGCCCTTATCACGTTGGTTGCGAGGATTTATTTGTTTTGTGTAGGTGCGAGGGACTGACGCGTAGCCTCCTACTGGATTGATACCTTGGTTCTCAAAAACTGTTGGAAATATTTATGCTACTTTGCTTCACCACCCTTTCCTCTTCAAGGGAAAACCAACGCAAGTGCTCAAGAGGTAGCAAGAAGGATTTTTGGTGCCGTTGTAATAGAGGCTAAGGTGTCCCGATGTTTCGATGAGATGGTGGCTATCGTTTTCTGTGGGAGTCGACCTTGACGATCCGACTACGAACGTGCGAGACGTCGCGCCTTAGCAATCGCTAAACCAACTTCCGAGGGTTATTGACCACGCCGGAGCACGATCAACCTGACCACGAGGGTCTGTTTCCTGCGAGCAAATGAAGAACAAGCAAGAAACTGAGATTGCAATCGGGATATTGCGAATATAAGATGAAAGCTTTATTGATCAAGGTGGGGTTCTGTGACGTCTTGGTCTGGTCGTTGGACACAGACGAAGTACGCGAAGTTGCAGCTATGGCGAACTTTTAATCTAAACAAAACCCAAAGTCTAAACGATGCCCTAAGGGCTGTATATATGGAGGAAGAGGGGGGAATTTCGTGGCCCTTGAGGGTGGGGTCCGAAACCAACCCTAACTCTTGTTTCCCCACACATACGGACTCTAAAAATAGCCTATACTTAAGTATTTCGAAATTACATGGGCCTGGCCCATTAATAAGGTGACGCAGCACCTAGAATAGCCTATGGACGAATATTATGAACTGGCATCTTGTATATTTCGTCCCAGGCTTCATGCACTCCTTATGGCGACTTCAAAGTCCTGAAATCATCACTTGTAACTCCGTTCTTGATCCCCTTGCGCATGCCATCAACTCCATGCGTGTTCTTGCTCCAATGTTCATCCTTCTCCAAGCTAGGCCCTTCATTTGTAAGCAAAACAAATGTATCCAATTTAGGCAGCATCATAATCTCATGAACATTAGAATCATTACCAAGAAACGAAAGTACCTGGTAATTTAGTTGGCGTGCGCGAGCTCTAGTAATTGGTCCAGTATATGTAACAGTAGGGGCTGTGGGTGTAACAATGGTATTGATGTCCTCATCATCCTCCCCTTCTTGAAATGAAGTCGTCCTCGACGGAAGCGCATCTTCCTCACCCAAATAAGGCTTCAAATCTGCAATGTTAAAAGTGGGAGTAACCCCAAAATCTACTGGTAGCTCAAGTTTATATGCATTATCATTTATTTTCTCTAACACCTTAAAAGGACCATCAGCACGTGGCATTAGCTTTGATTTGCGCAGATTAGGAAATCTATCTTTACGCAAATGTAACCAAACAAGATCTCCAGGCGCAAACACAACATGTTTTCTACCCTTATCTCCAGCAAGTTTATATTTAGCATTCATACGCTCAATGTTTTCCTTAGTTAACTCATGCATTTTTAAAATCAATTCAGAACATTCTTTAGCATCAAAATTAACCTTCTCTGAAGATGGAAGAGGCAACAAATCAATAGGTGCACGAGGTAGGAAACCATACACAATTTCAAAAGGGCACATCTTAGTAGTAGAATGCAATGAACGATTATAGGCAAATTCAATATGAGGCAAGCATTCTTCCCACATTTTCTTGTTATTCTTCAAAACAGCCCTAAGCATAGTAGACAATGTTCTATTGACTACTTCAGTTTGTCCATCAGTTTGCGGGTGACAAGTAGTACTAAAAAGCAGCTTAGTCCCCAACTTAGCCCATAAACATCTCCAAAAGTGGCTAAGAAATTTAGTATCACGATCTGAAACAATAGTATTTGGCACACCATGTGAGCGAATAATTTCACGAAAGAACAAATCAGCAACATTAACAGCATCATCGCTTTTATGACATGGAATAAAGTGTGCCATTTTCGAGAACCTATCCACGACAACAAATATGCTATCCATCCCCTTCTTTGTTCGAGGTAAACCTAAAACAAAGTCCATAGATATATCCTCCCAAGGAACACTAGGTACAGGCAAAGGCATATATAAACCATGAGGATTGAGTCGTGACTTAGCTCTTTGACATGTAGTGCAGCGAGCAACAAAACGCTCAACATCCCGTCTCATCTTTGGCCAAAAGAAATGTGTAGCAAGTATATCCTCCGTCTTCTTGACGCCAAAGTGTCCCATTAATCCTCCTCCATGCGCCTCCTGCAACAACAAAAGACGAACGGAGCTAGCTAGAATGCATAGCTTGTTAGCACGAAACACAAATCCATCGTTAAGAATGAACTTGTTCCAAGTTCTCCCTTCCTTACAATTCTGCAATACATCTTTAAATTCAGCATCATGAACATATTGATCTTTGATGGTCTCCAAACCAAATATTTTAAAGTCAAGTTGTGAAAGCATAGTATAACGACGAGACAAGGCATCAGCAATAACATTTTCTTTACCCTTCTTGTGTTTAATGACATAAGGGAAAGTCTCAATGAAATCAACCCATTTAGCATGTCCACGGTTCAGTTTTGCTTGACTTTTAATGTGTTTCAAAGATTCATGATCAGAATGTATAACAAATTCCTTGGGCCATAAATAATGTTGCCATGTTTCGAAGGTCCGAACAAGAGCATATAATTCTTTATCATAAGTAGAATAGTTCAGACTAGGCCCACTCAATTTTTCAGAAAAGTATGCAACAGGTTTTCCATCTTGTAATAACACACCTCCTAATCCAATTCCACTAGCATCACATTCAAGCTCAAAAGTCTTATTGAAATTAGGAAGTTGGAGTAAAGGAGCATGTGTCAACTTATCCTTCAATACCGTGAAGGCTTCTTCCTGTGCGGTACCCCAAACAAAAGGCACATCCTTCTTTGTAAGATCGTTGAGAGGTGCAGCAATGGTGCTGAAATCTCTCACAAAACGCCTATAGAAACTAGCGAGGCCAAGGAAACTCCTCACTTGTGTGACTGTTTTGGGCTGCGGCCAACTCTCAATAGCTTCAATCTTGGCTTTATCAACTTCAATTCCCTGTGGAGTAACAACATAGCCAAGAAAAGATACTCGGTCGGTGCAAAAGGTACACTTTCCAAGGTTTCCAAACAAACGTGCATCACGTAGAGCAATAAAAACAGCACGTAAATGTTCCAAATGTTCCTCCAAAGATTTGCTATAAACCAACCCTAACTCTTGTTTCCCCACACATACAGACTCTAAAAATAGCCTATACTTAAATATTTCGAAATTACATGGGCCTGGCCCATTAATAAGGTGACGCAGCACCTAGAATAGCCTATGGACGAATATTATGAAGTGGCATCTTGTATATTTCGTCCAAGGCTTCATGCACTCCTTATGGCGGCTTCAAAGTCCTGAAATCATCACTTGTAACTCCGTTCTTGATCCCCTTGCGCATGCCATCAACTCCATGCGTGTTCCTGCTCCAATGTTCATCCTTCTCCAAGCTAGGCCCTTCATTTGTAAGCAAAACAAATGTATCCAATTTAGGCAGCATCATAATCTCATGAACATTAGAATCATTACCAAGAAACGAAAGTACCTGGTAATTTAATTGGCGTGAGCGAGCTCTAGTAATTGGTCCAGTATATGTAATAGTAGGGGATGTGGGTGTAACAATGGTATTGATGTCCTCATCACCTAGACCTAGCTGTCCAATCCCTCAAATCTTCCCCGCCGCCATCACCGCCCACTGTCTCCTCCAGCCTCGGGATCTTGCCCGATCCATTCGAACCACCTGACCAACCTCCTTCCTCCTTTGGATTTCCTCCCGGTTCAACCGAAGTCAACCAGCACTAGCCACTTCTCGCCATCGATCCTTCCCACCAACCAGAGAGCCAGCCCCGCTCCTCGTGCCCGAGGCCCCCCGAGCCTCTCCTCGCCGGCAACCAGCAGGACCGTCGCCTCTGTTTTCCTTTCCATCCTCCTTTTTCCCCAGTCTCTCTCTCTCACTCACGCCATCTCTCTCCCTGTCTTTTCCCTACAAGTGCTTCCCGCGCCGTGGCTGCAGCCCGAGTCCTCCTGCCTCGCTCGATCTGGACCAGGAGGGTCTCGAGCATCTCCACTGTCGCCGTCTTAGTTGAGCGCCGCCCTGGTTCCCTTTCTCTCCTTCCTCCGGTTCCCTCTCTCATCTGCTCTCTGTCCTCTTCAGGAAACTGCAGGAGGCAAGCACCACGCCATGGCCTCCCCTGCTCGCCGATCGCGTTGTTGTCGTCGTCTTCGCGCCCTTGCAGTCCGGCCTTCCCCGCCGCCTCGTCTGCCTCCCCTGCATCACACCTTGTCGCCGGGAGCTCGCGCCGAGACCGCCGTCGTCCTCTGCTCGGGAACGAGCTCGATGCCGTCCTCTGCTTCGCCTGCACGATCTCGCTGCTGCCTGCTTCGCTCCATCGAGCAATGCCACCGCCGGAGTTCCTCGTCGCCGGGAACCGCTTCCCCGACCCTCGGACTGCCCACATCCGCCGCGCCCACTGGTCCCCTGCCTCTGCATCGCGCCTCTGCCTCTGCATCGCGCCTCTGCCCGTTTTCTGCATCGCCATGAAACTGCTACTGCTTCTGTTCTTCGTTCTTCAGTAACGAGCTGCAGCAGCTCGCTCGGTAGAGCCGCTCGTTGACCGCAACCTCCAAGGCCCAGCGTCGCCCCCTGCCGGCCTCCCTCTCCACTGACTGGGCCTTGGCCCACGGTGAGCAGATCCCCAACGCCCCTCCTCTGTTCCTACTTGGGCTTGGCCCGATTCTGCTACTGCTGATGTCCTGCGCCCAGTAGTTTCGGCCCGTGATGTGTTTTTTTCCTCGCCTGCGAATTTAGACATTATCCAGAGACTGTCAGTTTTGTAGAAAAACCCTCTTTGTTCATGCATCATTAATTCACAAACCGTGCATCGGTTTAAAACAATTTATATATGAAAAATGCTTAGAATTGTGTCTAGTTTCATAATATCCAACTTTTAACCATGTTTAAAATGTTTAAACTACTGTTTGCATTTATTTGCCATATTGCCATGTTAAAATGCTTTAATTCATAACTATTTAACCATAACTCGGAATTTAATAAACTTTATATATAAATGGGGTACAAAAATGCCTAGTTTATCATGGTGACTTTATTTTGCATGTTTAACAACTCTAAGATGGTGTTTAGGGCAGAACAACACCAAACCTAATATATGCATATGGGGATATATCGGAATTGGTGTTCGTTGCTTCCGGCCTCATTTAAACTTGACTAGATAGGTAGTTTTATTTTGCGTCACCCTCTTGCCATGTTTAACAACATTTAATATTGTTGGGTACATAAACGAGATCGAACTAAATAACTTGTCGTGGTGTTTCGTCAATATGCAACTCGTTGCATATTGAGCTCCACTTAATTTGTAGGGTTGCTTGTGCATTTTGCCATGCCATGCCTCATTAAACCGGACATGCATCATACTTGTTTGCGCATCGTGCCATGCTTATGTGGTGGTTGTTCACTATGTTGTTTGCTTTTTTTCCGGTGTACTTCTCGGTAATCCGGTAGCGTTGCGCTTGTGAGGATACGTTGTCTACGTCCGTTTGTCTTCTTCATGGACTCGTTCTTCTTCCTTGCGGGATTTCAGGCAAGATGACCATACCCTCCAAATCACTTCTATCTTTGCTTGCTAGTTGCTCGCTCTTTTGCTATGCCTATGCTGCGATACCTACCACTTGCTTATCATGCCTCCCATATTGTTGAACCAAGCCTCTAACCCACCTTGTCCTAGCAAACCGTTGCTTGGCTATGTTACCGCTTTGCTCAGCCCCTCTTATAGCATTGTTAGTTGCAGGTGAAGATTGAAGTTTGTTCCTTGTTGGAACATGGAGATGTTGTTCCTTGTTGGAGCATGTTTACTTGTTGGGATATCACAATATATCTTATTTAATTAATGCATCTATATACTTGGTAAAGGGTGGAAGGCTCGGCCTTATGCCTGGTGTTTTGTTCCACTCTTGCCGCCCTAGTTTTCGTCATATCGGTGTTATGTTCCCGGATTTTGCGTTCCTTACGCGGTTGGGCTATAATGGGAACCCCTTGACAGTTCTCCTTGAATAAAACTCTTCCAGCAATGCCCAATATTGGTTTTACCATTCGCCACCTAGCCTTTTTCTTTTCCCTTGGGAGTCGCGCTCCTGAGGGTCATCATTATATTACCCCCCTCCCCCGGGCCAGTGCTCCTCTGAGTGTTGGTCCAACCTGTCAGCTGTCGGTGGCCACCAGGGGCAACTCTGGGCTGGCCTACCCGTACCTTGGACAATCCGGTGTGCCCTGAGAATGAGATATGTGCAGCTCCTATCGGGATTTGTCGGCACATTCGGGCGGTCTTGCTGGACTTGTTTTATCTTTGTCGAAGTTGTCTTGTAGAACCGGGATACCGAGTCTGATCAGAATGTCTCGGGAGAAGGTATATCCTTCGTTGACCGTGAGAGCTTGTGATGGGCTAAGTTGGGACTCCCCTGCAGGGATTTGAACTTTCGAAAGCCGTGCCCGCGGTTATGGGCAGATGGGAATTTGTTAATGTCCGGTTGTAGAAAACCTGAAGTTGATCTTAATTAAAATACATCAACCGCGTGTGTAACCGTGATGGTCTCTTCTCGGCGGAGTCCGGGAAGTGAACACGGTGTTGGAGTTATGCTTGACGTAGGTTGTTCTAGGATCACTTCTTGATCATACTTTTATCGACCGTGCGTTGCCTTCTCTTCTCGCTCTCATTTGCGTATGTTAGCCACCATATATGTTAGTCGCTTGCTGCAGCTCCACCTCATACCTTTTACCCTTCCTATAAGCTTAAATAGTCTTGATCGCGAGGGTGTGAGATTGCTGAGTCCCCGTGACTCACAGATACTTCCAAAACCAGCTTGCAGGTGCCGTTGAACCATGCAGATCACGCAACCAAGCTCAAGGAGGAGCTCGATGAAGATCTTGTCCTTTGTGTTGTTCCGTTTTTAGTTTGATCAGTAGAGGAGCCCAGTTGGGGTCGATCGGGGATCTGTGTCGCTTTTAGGGTAGTCTTCTTTTATTTTGGTTCTGTAGTCGGACCTTGATTGTATATGGTTGATGTAATGCTTTATTCATGTAATTGTGTGAAGTGGCGATTGTAAGCCAACTATGTATCTTTTCCCTTATTGTATTACATGGGTTGTTTGTGAAGATTACCTCACTTGCGACATTGCTTTCAATGCGGTTATGCCTCTAAGTCATGCTTCGCCACGTGGGAGATATAGCCGCATCGAGGGTGTTACAAGTTGGTAATCAGAGCCTTCCCCGACCTTAGGAGCCCCCACTGCTTGATCGAATTTAGCTGACGAGTTGAGTCTAGAAAAATGTTTTGAGTCATTTAGGAATTATATATCGGGGAGTTTAGGAATTATTTTTACTCCCCGGTCCCTTCGTCGCTCTGGTAAGGCATCCTGACGTAGAGTTTTGTCTCTTCTCTTCTCAAATTTCACTAAAAAAATTTAGGATCACGCGGGTATCTTGGAATCGTTCCGATTGATTTGTGACGAGAACATTGTTCTTTGTGCCTCCTGTCATTTAGGGGTTGTGGCAGTGTCCCGGGGACATCAATACAATTGTTATACCCACAGCCCCTGCTGCTATACATACTGGACCAATTACTAGAGCTCGTGCACGCCAACTAAATTACCAGGTACTTTCGTTTCTTGGTAATGATTCTAATGTTCATGAGAATATGATGCTGCCTAAATTGGATACATTTGTTTTGCTTACAAATGAAGGGCCTAGCTTGGAGAAGGATGAACATTGGAGAAAGAACAAGCATGGAGATGATGGCATGCGCAAGGGGAACAAGAACGGAGTTACAAGTGATGATTTCAGGACTTTGAAGCCACCATAATGGGTGCATGAAGCCTTGGACGAAATATACAAGATGCCACTTCATAAATTTCGTCCCGAGGCTATTTTAGGTGCTGCGTCACCTTATTATTGGGCCAGGCCCATGTAATTTCGAAATACATAAGTACAGGCTATTTTTAGAGTCCGTATGTGTGGGGAAACAAGAGATAGGGTTGATTTCGGACCCCTCCACCAAGGGCCACGAAATTCCCCCCTCTTCCTCCATATATACAGCCCTTAGGGCATCGTTTAGACTTTGGGTTTTGTTTAGATTAAAAGTTCGCCATAGCTGCAACTTCGCGTACTTCGTTTGTGTTCAACGACCAGACAAAGGCGTCACAGAACCCCACCTTGATCAATAAAGCTTTCATCTTATATTCGCAATATCCAGATTGCAATCTTAGTTTCTTGCTTGTTCTTCGTTTGCTCGCAGGAAACAGACCCTCGTGGTCAGGTTGATCGTGCTCCGGCGTGGTCAATAACCTCTCGGAGTTGGTTTAGCGATTGCTAAGGCGCGACGTCCTCGCACATTCGTAGTCGGATTGTCAAAGTCGACTTCCACCAAAGCGATATCCATCATCTCATCGAAAGACGGGACACCTCCGCCTCTATCAAGTGGTATCAGATTTCCAGGTTGCTCGGTGAGATTTTACAGTTTTTCGTAGTTTAGATCGAGTCTGTTCTTCATACCTACAGTCCACGAAAAAGCCACAAAAAAAATTAGGGTTAGTTCATCATATCCGAACCAATCTGAGCCTTTGCATAATCTTTTTAGGGTTTTGCTTTGTTGAATTTGCGGTTGCATCGTCGTGTCTAGTTGCTGGTCTTAGAGTCTAGTCTTTTAGAGTTTCGAGTTCTGGTCATAAGTTGTCACGCCGCCGCCGCACCATCATCATCGCCCCTGCCATCTACCACCACCGCTTATCCGCCACCGCTCCGAATCCGTATCCATATACCACCACCAATCCGTGTCCATATACCACCACCGATCCATATCCATATACTACCACCGCTACCACCACCGCTGCCATATACCACCACCATATATCCACCACCAATCCGAGTTCCTTGCATATTAGGTTTGTTTTCGAGATCCATCTAGATTCCGATTCGTGTTTCCTTGCGGGAGTAGGTTTCGGAAAAAAAAAAGAGTCGGGTAGCCACGCTCCGTTTAGGCCCAAAATTTTTCGAAAACGCATTTTTCGAAAAAATTTCTGGCTATCCTATTTTTAGGTGTTTCTGAGTGTTTTGAGACAGGTGCCATTATAGGAAGTTTTTTGTGACCTGTTTCCAGTTTTTGGGTCCGGGCAGTCGAAAAAAAAATTTGGTCGGAAAAAAAAATTTCGTGCCCATCCTGTCAGTTTGACCTAGGAAGAGTTTTGAGACACTCGCCATTATAGTGATTTTTCGCAAAAAAAAAGCAGCGCAAAAAAAAGAGCGCAAAAAAAAAGAGCAAAAAAAAATTCAGAGTGTGCTTTTCCCTTGTTTACGTGCCGCGCCGTGATTTTGTTGGTGTTCTAGGCTCGCGTCTCTAGCACAGTCTAGCCTAGGACCATCACAGTACCGTCGTTGAGCGTTTATTCAACTTTGCATCTCTGAATTGATTATTGCTGACCCTTTTTGCTACCATACTATAAGCCTTCCCAGCTCCACATACATCTACGTCGTGTGTTTGACTCTCCCTGGTAATCGCTCTATCCAAGCTTTGAGAGTTTTTGACTACAACGGTTGCCGATCACCGCCTGCTGCTGGGTAAGAACTGGTAAGAATTTGAGATTTGCTTGACGGATTTGTGATACACCACCACCACTTCTTAGTAGTCTGTAGGATCATATTCTTGTGTGTTTCTATTGCTGCTAACCATGCCAGGATCACAAGCCGACGAGATTGACTGGGAGAACTTATCGAACAAGGAGCTTCATGATAAGTTTCAGCAAATGATGACTGAACAGGTACAAGATGTGTTGAACAATTTTGAAGAGGCCATGGAGAAGATCACTGGCCTTGAGAAGACGTTCGAAACAAAGCTCGATAACAGATTTAATGAACTGCTTGCGCGTCTTCCACCACCGGCTGCACCTGTCGCACCTCTGCAACAACAACAACTACGCCCCCTTCCGCATCAGTATGGACGAGCACAACGTGTTCCTATTGTGCCAGGACAAAATTCTGGTGCCGCTGTTACTGCTGTTGGTGCTTCTTTGGCTCCTGCTACTGCTCCTGCTGGTACCCAGGAGGATGATGAGTATGCGGGCGATTATGAGGATGAGGTTGATCAAAATCAGATCTACGAGCAGCCACCAGCACCACCACCAGCAGGTCGACCTCAGGTATATATTCGTAATGGTAGGCCTGCACCACCACCTCAGGTACGAGATGATGTCCATATTCCTAAACTGAAATTGAATATTCCACCATTTGAGGGTAGATATGTTCCTGATATATATCTTACTTGGGAGTTAGAAACTGAACAACGATTTACATGTTTACAATATCCTGAGGAGAGACGAGTTGCTGCTGCTATTTGTGTTTTCACTAGTTTTGCATGTGTATGGTGGTCTGAACATTGTAGATTATATCCTATTCCAACTACTTGGGCTGCTTTGAAAACTGCTATGCGTACGCGTTGGGTTTGATAGAGGCGAGGGTGTCCCGATCTTTCGATGAGATGATGGATATCGCTTTGGTGGAAGTCGACTTTGACGATCCGACTACGAACGTGCGAGGACGTCGCGCCTTAGCAATCGCTAAACCAATCTCCTGAGGTTACTGACGATGCCGGAAGCACGGTCAGCCTGACCACGAAGGTCTATTCCTGCAAGCAATCGAAGAACGAGCAAGAATATGATAAAGCAATCTGCATATTGCAAATATATATGAGGTATGGATAATGGTGGGGATCCGTAAGCGGTCTTGGTCTGGTCGTTGGACACAAACGAAGTACACGAAGTTGCAATGGCTAACTTTTAACTAAACAAATCCCAAGGAAAAGCTACTAGATGGATCTACTTATATAGGAGCAAGGGGTGGCGGCCAAGGAGGTGGGAGGACGTCCCAAGGCAGCCTAAAACTAAATCTAGGTCGTACAAGGCCAATGGGCCCAAGTGGAGGTGATGTAACACCTTTGGACTTGTAGTTTGACTCGGATTCTGCTGCAGCATCAGATTGTTTCGTCCACAACTCAACGCTCCGGACGAATTTGAAGGTGATTCCACTTGGGTTGGAAAGTGCACGAAATCTAGTTTCCACCAAAAAAAGAATCACCCAATTCGGAGTCCGTATGAAAAACTTGTGTGCGTTTTGAGTCAGGTATGTCTGTGCAGTCCGAATCTGAATCCAGAACGTGAAAGACTTGGACTCTATCTTCTCTTGGGCCAAAAGTGACGTGAGAGAACTTTTTGTACAACAAATAAACATCTCTTTCTTCCTTATCTTCATATGTGGATTGTACAAATGTCCCATACACCTGCAATTAGACAAAACACAAAAGTGTGTGAAGTATTTTTGTTCTGGATAACACAAATAGATTATTGAATAGTTTGCACTAGAAATCACCTGACAAATATGCATATATGCAATATTTTTGGTCATATACAAGGTAGTCATGTCCTCATCATCCTCCCCTTCTTGAAAATAAAGCCGTCCTCGGCGTTGCTTAATCTGAAATGTGGCTAACAAAAGAGACAAGGTGTACATGTTGTATATGTATATGTCATCCATTTTTACTTCCCTTGATTTTTGCGTATATGACACATGAATAGATGAGTAACTTGCATAGTTCATAAAATCTAAAGCCAAAAAATTAGCACAAGAAGTAGAAGGCATGAAAATATTGCAACTCAGTTTGCACATATAAGTGAAGCTCTTATTCATTTCAAAAGATTGACAATGTTCATCATTAAACCATCCCAACATTGGTGAATAAACCTTACTTGCATCAAATTTACATGCTACAACATGCTTAAATAAGCAAACATGCAATAAGTCATTCAACACAGAATCATCACCAAGATTAGAGGTCATATCAAAATGATTAAACATTGGTTCTTTTGCATCAATAGTTAATTCAATGGGTGCACTCAAAATTGTTGGTATTTTAGTTGTTTGATCACATGGCAAAGTCAAATTATCAACGTAGTCCTCTAAAATAGGTGGTGATGAGAACATGACTACCTTGGATATGACCAAAAATATTGCATATATGCATATTTGTCAGGTGATTTCTAGTGCAAACTATTCAATAATCTATTTATGTTATCCAGAACAAAAATACTTCACACACTTTTGTGTTTTGTCTAATTGCAGGTGTATGGGACATTTGTACAATCCACATATGAAGATAAGGAAGAAAGAGATGTTTATTTGCTGTCCAAAAAGTTCTCTCACGTCACTTTTGGCCCAAGAGAAGATAGAGTCCAAGTCTCTCACGTTCTGGATTCAGATTCGGACTGCACAGACATACCTGACTCAAAACGCACACAAGTTTTTCATACGGACTCCGAATTGGGTGATTCTTTTTTTGTTGGAAACTAGATTTCGTGCACTTTCCAACCCAATAGGAATCACCTTCAAATTCGTCCGGAGCGTTGAGTTGTGGACGAAACAATCTGATGCTGCAGCAGAATCCGAGTCAAACTACAAGTCCAAAGGTGTTACATCACCTCCACTTGGGCCCATTGGCCTTGTACGACCTAGATTTAGTTTTAGGCTGCCTTGGGACGTCCTCCCACCTCCTTGGCCGCCACCCCTTGCTCCTATATAAGTAGATCCATCTAGTAGCTTTTCCTGGGGATTTGTTTAGTTAAAAGTTAGCCATTGCAACTTCGTGTACTTCGTTTGTGTCCAACGACCAGACCAAGACCGCTTACGGATCCCCGCCTTTATCAATACTTCATATATACTCGCAATATTCAGATTGCTTTTATCATATTCTTGCTTGTTCTTCGATTGCTTGCAGGAATAGACCTTCGTGGTCAGGTTGATTGTGCTCCAGCGTGGTCAATAACCTCTCGGAGTTGGTTTAGCGATTGCTAAGGCGCAACGTCGTGCACGTTTGTAGTCGGATCGTCAAAGTCATCTTCACCAAATCGATAGTTATCATCTCATCGAAAGATCGGGACACCCCGCCTCTATCAAGTCACCCAATTCGGAGTCCATATGAAAAACTTGTGTGCGTTTTGAGTCAGGTGTGTCTGTGCAGTCCGAATCTGAATCCAGAACGTGAGAGACTTGGACTCTATCTTCTCTTGGGCCAAAAGTGACGTGAGAGAACTTTTTGGACAGCAAATAAAGATCTCTTTCTTCCTTATCTTCATATGTGGATTGTACAAATGTCCCATACACCTGCAATTAGACAAAACACAAAAGTGTGTGAAGTATTTTTGTTCTGGATAACATAAATAGATTATTGAATAGTTTGCACTAGAAATCACCTGACAAATATGCATATATGCAATATTTTTGGTCATATCCAAGGTAGTCATGTCCTCATCATCCTCCCCTTCTTGAAAATAAAGCCGTCCTCGGCGTTGCTTAATCTGAAATGTGGCTAACAAAAGAGACAAGGTGTACATGTTGTATATGTATATGTCATCCATTTTTACTTTCCTTGATTTTTGCATATATGACACATGAATAGATGAGTAACTTGCATAGTTCATAAAATCTAAAGCCAAAAAAATTAGCACAAGAAGTAGAAGGCATGAAAATATTGCAACTCAGTTTGCACATATAAGTGAAGCTCTTATTCATTTCAAAAGATTGACAATGTTCATCATTAAGCCATCCCAACATTGGTGAATAAACCTTACTTGCATCAAATTTACATGCTACAACATGCTTAAATAAGCAAACATGCAATAAGTCATTCAACACAGAATCATCACCAAGATTAGAGGTCATATCAAAATGATTAAACATTGGTTCTTTTGCATCAATAGTTAATTCAATGGGTGCACTCAAAAATGTTGGTATTTCAGTTGTTTGATCACATGGCAAAGTCAAATTATCAACGTAGTCCTCTAAAATAGGTGGTGTGATCAAAGTAGTGGGTAGCTCATCAGATGGTGCATTCAAATTGACAAGGCATTCATCATTCTCATGTAGAGATGGAAGATCAGTACCTTTGTCATTACCTCTTATGATCAACTCAGATGATGTAGCCACTCTCGGGGGCGATGTGTCACATGGTGGAGGTGATGTAGTCCTGACAACAACGGATGTGGTTGTCATAGTATGCCTAGTAGTTGAAGGAACAATCATATCAACTCTTGGAATGTGCACCGTGCGCTTGTTCTCCTCGTGGCCAACACGTCGTTTTATTTCCTGTTCAGCTTAGCAAGCAAGATGAAACAAATGGTCCATAGGATAACACTCTTCATGAATTAGTATCTCTTGAATATCACGGTTTAATCCTCCCCAAAATCTATCCATAAAATCATCTTCACTTTCTTCTAAAGAGGAATGCAACAAGGTAGTTTGTAAATCATCATAATATTTTGTTACAGTTTCACTACCTTGTTTTAAGTGTTGCAACTTCTTAATCATGTCACGAGTATAATAAGCAGGGACGAAATATGTCGCATGGCAAGTTTCAAATCATCCCAAGTAGTAGGTATATAATCAGGGTGTAACCGACAATATTCACTCCACCAAACCAAAGCATAACCAGTGAAAGAACCAACCGCAACCTTAACCTTTTTATGTTCATCGAAATTATGGGAAGCAAATATATTTTTTATGTCGAACTCCCATTCAATATATAAAGCAGGTTTAAAACGGCCATTAAATGGTGGTATAGATACATTAACCTGATCATGTGCATTTGGATGTTTGTGCACCTCTCGTGACGGTTGTGGTATTTGCAAAGGTGGTGGCACGTCTCCCGCGATCGACAAAGCCCATGAATTGACTCTGGATCCTGTCATGATTAGTAGAACAAGAAACAAAACCCAAAAATAATGTTCCTATAACTACTAGGATGTGGTGGTAAAACGCTCACAGTAAAGCAAATATCAATGTCTTACAAGTTCTTACCATGCAGCAGGCGGTGATCGGCAACCAACGGTGTCAAGTAACTCCGAATATTGAGTAAAGCGATTGCCAGGGGAGCGTACGTATACACGGTGTAGAAATATGTGGAGCTGGGTTGGCTATATATGGTAGCAAAAGATTAGCAATAATCAATTCAAAGATGCAATGTTGAATAAACGCTCAACGACGGTACTGTGCTGGTCCTAGGCTAGACCAGACTAGAGACGCGAGCCTAGAACACTAAAGAGGTCACGGCGTAGCACAACTAGCATCAATGAAGGATACTAAGTAGCTCTTGACAGCAAGATATAAGTGAAGATCACAACGGCAGTGAAGATAATGATGAAAAACAACTGCCAAGCAGGATATACAACAACTCTCTCTCTAACTTTCCTCTTGAAAAGTTTGAGACAATTTTCTGATAAATTCTTTCAAAGAATGCTACTAACTCAAGCTTTCCAATGCAAAAAAATCACTCAATTCCGAGTTGATATGAGGAGTCAAAGAATTCTAAAACTGGCCTGAAAAATTGGAACAAGTTGTGTTCACGAACTTCGGAGGGCAAAAAGACCTATTTAGAAGCCGATTTTGAGGTGTCAAATATTGAACAAGATTCTGCAACTATTTAGATGCGGCTCGTCGCTATCTTCAATTTGAGTACTCACGGAGCCAAAACTGACTTCGTATGAGGAAGATACACCTGTTTTACTGAACAGTGCGCAAAACAGATTCCAATCCGAATTCAGGTACGAGATTGATTCTAGATAGATCCAATTTTTTTTTTCTCTCTTTTTTTTTCTCACGCCTTTTTTTTCTTTTTCTTCTCCCTCTTTTTCTTTTTTTTCTTTCCTTTTTTCTCTCTTTTTTTTCTTTATCTTCTTTTTCTCCCTCTTTCCAAGACAAACTAGATAAGATGCAGATTCGATCAGGCGAAGATGTGAGTGACCTCAACTATGATTATGACAATAAACAGTGCGTAGCACATGGTGGAAATTGGTGGATGGGATGGTGGACAGCGGATGGGATAATAATGCAGCGGCTGCGTGACTAATGTGAATAGAACTCGAAACTCTAAAGGAACTAGACACTAAGACCAGCAACTCGACACGACGATGCAACCGATAATTCAATAATGCAAACAATGAAAAGAAAATTGCAAAGGCTCAGTCTGGCTAGGACAAAGGATGAATAGATCTAACTTTTGTTTTGTGGCTTTTTCTTGGACAATAGGTAAGAAAATAAATCTAATCTAGGAAAAACTGGAAATTCTCACCGAGCAACCTGAAAACTGATACCACTTGATAGAGGCGAGGGTGTCCCGATCTTTCGATGAGATGATGGATATCGCTTTGGTGGAAGTCGACTTTGACGATCCGACTACGAACGTGCGAGGACGTCGCACCTTAGCAATCGCTAAACCAATCTCCTGAGGTTACTGACGATGCCGGAAGCACGGTCAGCCTGACCACGAAGGTCTATTCCTGCAAGCAATCGAAGAACGAGCAAGAATATGATAAAGCAATCTGCATATTGCAAATATATATGAGGTATTGATAATGGTGGGGATCCGTAAGCGGTCTTGGTCTGGTCGTTGGACACAAACGAAGTACACGAAGTTGCAATGGCTAACTTTTAACTAAACAAATCCCAAGGAAAAGCTACTAGATAGATCTACTTATATAGGAGCAAGGGGTGGCGGCCAAGGAGGTGGGAGGACGTCCCAAGGCAGCCTAAAACTAAATCTAGGTCGTACAAGGCCAATGGGCCCAAGTGGAGGTGATGTAACACCTTTGGACTTGTAGTTTGACTCGGATTCTACTGCAGCATCAGATTGTTTCGTCCACAACTCAACGCTCCGGACGAATTTGAAGGTGATTCTACTTGGGTTGGAAAGTGCACGAAATCTAGTTTCCACCAAAAAAAGAATCACCCAATTCGGAGTCCGTATGAAAAACTTGTGTGCGTTTTGAGTCAGGTATGTCTGTGCAGTCCGAATCTGAATCCAGAACGTGAAAGACTTGGACTCTATCTTCTCTTGGGCCAAAAGTGACGTGAGAGAACTTTTTGGACAGCAAATAAACATCTCTTTCTTCCTTATCTTCATATGTGGATTGTACAAATGTCCCATACACCTGCAATTAGACAAAACACAAAAGTGTGTGAAGTATTTTTGTTCTGGATAACACAAATAGATTATTGAATAGTTTGCACTAGAAATCACCTGACAAATATGCATATATGCAATATTTTTGGTCATATCCAAGGTTGTCATGTCCTCATCAGGGTTCCACCATATTATCAACGTGAATTGCTTCAAAAATTGCAGCGTTTAAGACAAGGGAAAAATTCTGTAGAAGAATATTATCAGGAATTACAAACTGGCATGATTAGATGTGGTATTGTTGAGGAGAATGAAGCTATGCTTGCACGTTTTCTGGGTGGATTAAATAGAGAGATTCAGACCATTCTAGACTATAAGGAGTATACTAATATCACTCGTTTATTCCATCTTGCTTGTAAAGCTGAACGTGAAGTGCAGGATCGACAAGCATTGGGGCGAACTAACTTTTCTGCAGGCCGACCTTCATCATGGACACCACGTGCATCTTCTACTTCAACTGCACCAGCACCTCCATCCGGTGCCACCTCCAGCCGTGATACAAGAAAACAGGCACAACCACCATTATCTGCCAAGAGCGCACCTGCAGGGCCTGCACAGCGTTCTTCTTCTTCCATGGCATCAACAGGGCACACAAGTGATATTATTTGTTGTCGTTGTAAGGGAGGAGGTCATTGTGCGAGAGAATGCAAATCTCCGCGTGTGATGATTGCTACCGCGGATGGTGGATATGAGTCCGCTAGTGACTATGATGAGGAGACTTTGGCTCTTATTACACGTGAAGAACATGGTGGAGATGATTCTGATCATGAGACGCAATACATGTGATGAGGACATGACTACCTTGGATATGACCAAAAATATTGCATATATGCATATTTGTCAGGTGATTTCTAGTGCAAACTATTCAATAATCTATTTATGTAATCCAGAACAAAAATACTTCATACACTTTTGTGTTTTGTCTAATTGCAGGTGTATGGGACATTTGTACAATCCACATATGAATATAAGGAAGAAAGAGATGTTTATTTGCTGTCCAAAAAGTTCTCTCACGTCACTTTTGGCCCAAGAGAAGATAGAGTCCAAGTCTCTCACGTTCTGGATTCAGATTCGGACTGCACAGACACACCTGACTCAAAACGCACACAAGTTTTTCATACGGACTCCGAATTGGGTGATTCTTTTTTTGTTGGAAACTAGATTTCGTGCACTTTCCAACCCAATTGGAATCACCTTCAAATTCGTCCGGAGCGTTGAATTGTGGACGAAACAATCTGATGCTGCAGCAGAATCCGAGTCAAACTACAAGTCCAAAGGTGTTACATCACCTCCACTTGGGCCCATTGGCCTTGTACGACCTAGATTTAGTTTTAGGCTGCCTTTGGACGTCCTCCCACCTCCTTGGCCGCCACCCCTTGCTCCTATATAAGTAGATCCATCTAGTAGCTTTTCCTGGGGATTTGTTTAGTTAAAAGTTAGCCATTGCAACTTCGTGTACTTCGTTTGTGTCCAACGACCAGACCAAGACCGCTTCCGGATCCCCACCATTATCAATACCTCATATATATTTGCAATATTCAGATTGCTTTATCATATTCTTGCTCGTTCTTCGATTGCTTGCAGGAATAGACCTTCGTGGTCAGGCTGACCGTGCTTCCGGCCTCGTCAGTAACCTCAGGAGATTGGTTTAGCGATTGCTAAGGCGCAACGTCGTGCACGTTTGTAGTCGGATCGTCAAAGTCGTCTCCACCAAATCGATAGTTATCATCTCATCGAAAGATCGGGACACCCCCGCCTCTATCATTTGCAAGCAAGATGAAACAAATGGTCCATAGGATAACACTCTTCATGAATTAGTATCTCTTGAATATCACGGTTTAATCCTCCCCAAAATCTATCCATAAAATCATCTTCACTTTCTTCTAAAGAGGAATGCAACAAGGTAGTTTGTAAATCATCATAATATTTTGTTACAGTTTCACTACCTTGTTTTAAGTGTTGCAACTTCTTAATCAAGTCACGAGTATAATAAGCAGGGACGAAAGTATGTCGCATGGCAAGTTTCAAATCATCCCAAGTAGTAGGTATATAATCAGGGTGTAACCGACAATATTCACTCCACCAAACCAAAGCATAACCAGTGAAAGAACCAACCGCAACCTTAACCTTTTTATGTTCATTGAAATTATGGGAAGCAAATATATTTTTTATGTCGAACTCCCATTCAATATATAAAGCAGGTTTAAAACGGCCATTAAATGGTGGTATAGATACATTAACCTGATCATGTGCATTTGGATGTTTGTGCACCTCTCGTGACGGTTGTGGTATTTGCAAAGGTGGTGGCACGTCTCCCGCGATCGACAAAGCCCATGAATTGACTCTGGATCCTGTCATGATTAGTAGAACAAGAAACAAAACCCAAAAATAATGTTCCTATAACTACTAGGATGTGGTGGTAAAACGCTCACAGTAAAGCAAATATCAATGTCTTACAAGTTCTTACCATGCAGCAGGCGGTGATCGGCAACCAACGGTGTCAAGTAACTCCGAATATTGAGTAAAGCGATTGCCAGGGGAGCGTACGTATACACGGTGTAGAAATATGTGGAGCTGGGTTGGCTATATATGGTAGCAAAAGATTAGCAATAATCAATTCAAAGATGCAATGTTGAATAAACGCTCAACGACGGTACTGTGCTGGTCCTAGGCTAGACCAGACTAGAGACGCGAGCCTAGAACACTAAAGAGGTCACGGCGTAGCATAACTAGCATTAATGAAGGATACTAAGTAGCTCTTGACAGCAAGATATAAGTGAAGATCACAACGGCAGTGAAGATAATGATGAAAAACAACTGCCAAGCAGGATATACAACAACTCTCTCTCCAACTTTCCTCTTGAAAAGTTTGAGACAATTTTCTGATAAATTCTTTCAAAGAATGCTACTAACTCAAGCTTTCCAATGCAAAAAGAATCACTCAATTCCGAGTTGATATGAGGAGTCAAAGAATTCTAAAACTGGCCCGAAAAATTGGAACAAGTTGTGTTCACGAACTTCGGAGGGCAAAAAGACCTATTTAGAAGCCGATTTTGAGGTGTCAAATATTGAACAAGATTCTGCAACTATTTAGATGCGGCTCGTCGCTATCTTCAATTTGAGTACTCACGGAGCCAAAACTGACTTCGTATGAGGAAGATACACCTGTTTTACTGAACAGTGCGCAAAACAGATTCCAATCCGAATTCAGGTACGAGATTGATTCTAGATAGATCCAATTTTTTTTTCTTCTCTCTTTTTTTTCTCACGCCTTTTTTTTCTTTTTCTTCTCCCTCTTTTTCTTTTTTTTTCTTTCCTTTTTTCTCTCTTTTTTTTCTTTATCTTCTTTTTCTCCCTCTTTCCAAGACAAACTAGATAAGATGCAGATTCGATCAGGCGAAGATGTGAGTGACCTCAACTATGATTATGACAATAAACAGTGCGTAGCACATGGTGGAAATTGGTGGATGGGATGGTGGACAGCGGATGGGATAATAATGCAGCGGCTGCGTGACTAATGTGAATAGAACTCGAAACTCTAAAGGAACTAGACACTAAGACCAGCAACTCGACACGACGATGCAACCGATAATTCAATAATGCAAACAATGAAAAGAAAATTGCAAAGGCTCAGTCTGGCTAGGACAAAGGATGAATAGATCTAACTTTTGTTTTGTGGCTTTTTCTTGGACAATAGGTAAGAAAATAAATCTAATCTAGGAAAAACTGGAAATTCTCACCGAGCAACCTGAAAACTGATACCACTTGATAGAGGCGAGGGTGTCCCGATCTTTCGATGAGATGATAACTATCGATTTGGTGGAGACGACTTTGACGATCCGACTACAAACGTGCACGACGTTGCGCCTTAGCAATCGCTAAACCAACTCCGAGAGGTTATTGACCACGCTGGAGCACGATCAACCTGACCACGAAGGTCTATTCCTGCAAGCAATCGAAGAACAAGCAAGAATATGATAAAGCAATCTGAATATTGCGAATATATATGAAGTATTGATAATGGTGGGGATCCGTAAGCGGTCTTGGTCTGGTCGTTGGACACAAACGAAGTACACGAAGTTGCACTGGCTAACTTTTAACTAAACAAATCCCCAGGAAAAGCTACTAGATGGATCTACTTATATACGAGCAAGGGGTGGCGGCCAAGGAGGTGGGAGGACGTCCCAAGGCAGCCTAAAACTAAATCTAGGTCGTACAAGGCCAATGGGCCCAAGTGGAGGTGATGTAACACCTTTGGACTTGTAGTTTGACTCGGATTCTGCTGCAGCATCAGATTGTTTCGTCCACAACTCAACGCTCCGGACGAATTTGAAGGTGATTCCAATTGGGTTGGAAAGTGCACGAAATCTAGTTTCCAACAAAAAAAGAATCACCCAATTCGGAGTCCGTATGAAAAACTTGTGTGCGTTTTGAGTCAGGTGTGTCTGTGCAGTCCGAATCTGAATCCAGAACGTGAGAGACTTGGACTCTATCTTCTCTTGGGCCAAAAGTGACGTGAGAGAACTTTTTGGACAGCAAATAAACATCTCTTTCTTCCTTATCTTCATATGTGGATTGTACAAATGTCCCATACACCTGCAATTAGACAAAACACAAAAGTGTGTGAAGTATTTTTGTTCTGGATAACATAAATAGATTATTGAATAGTTTGCACTAGAAATCACCTGACAAATATGCATATATGCAATATTTTTGGTCATATCCAAGGTAGTCATGTCCTCATCAGCACCGGATGGAGGTGCTGGTGCAGTTGAAGTAGAAGATGCACGTGGTGTCCATGATGAAGGTCGGCCTGCAGAAAAGTTGGTTCGCCCCAATGCTTGTCGATCCTGCACTTCACGTTCAGCTTTACAAGCAAGATGGAATAAACGAGTGATATTAGTATACTCCTTATAGTCTAGAATGGTCTGAATCTCTCTATTTAATCCACCCAGAAAACGTGCAAGCATAGCTTCATTCTCCTCAACAATACCACATCTAATCATGCCAGTTTGTAATTCCTGATAATATTCTTCTACAGAATTTTTCCCTTGTCTTAAACGCTGCAATTTTTGAAGCAATTCACGTTGATAATATGGTGGAACCCAACGCGTACGCATAGCAGTTTTCAAAGCAGCCCAAGTAGTTGGAATAGGATATAATCTACAATGTTCAGACCACCATACACATGCAAAACTAGTGAAAGCACAAACAGCAGCAGCAACTCGTCTCTCCTCAGGATATTGTAAACATGTAAATCGTTGTTCAGTTTCTAACTCCCAAGTAAGATATATATCAGGAACATATCTACCCTCAAATGGTGGAATATTGAATTTCAGTTTAGGAATATGGACATCATCGCGTACCTGAGGTGGTGGTGCAGGCCTACCATTACGAATATATACCTGAGGTCGACCTGCTGGTGGTGGTGCTGGTGGCTGCTCGTAGATCTGATTTTGATCAACCTCATCCTCATAATCGCCCGCATACTCATCATCCTCCTGGGTACCAGCAACAGCAGTAGCAGGAGCCACAGAAGTATCAACAGCAGCACCAACAGTTTGGCCAAACGCAAGAGGAACACGGCTCGCTCGGCGAAGGTCTATTTCGCGACGTGGAGGTAGTCGTTGTTGTTGTTGTTGGAGAGGTGCGTTAGGTGCAGCGGGTGGTGGTGGTGGAAGACGCGCGAGCAATTCATTAAATCTGTTATCGAGCTTTGTTTCGAACGTCTTCTCAAGGCCAGTGATCTTCTCCATGGCCTCTTCAAAATTGTTCAGCACATCTTGCACCTGTTCAGTCATCATTTGCTGAAACTTATCATGAAGCTCCTTGTTCGATAAATTCTCCTAGTCAATCTCGTCGGCTTGTGATCCTGGCATGGTTAGCAGCAATAGAAACACACAAGAATATGATCCTACAGTTTGTGGCTTTTTCGTGGACTATAGGTATGAAGAACAGACTCGATCTAAACTACTAAAAAACTGTAAAATCTCACCGAGCAACCTGGAAATCTGATACCACTTGATAGAGGCAAAGGTGTCCCGTCTTTCGATGAGATGGTGGATTTCGCTTTGGTGGAAGTCGACTTTGACGATCCGACTACGAACGTGCGAGGACGTCGCGCCTTAGCAATCGCTAAACCAACTCCGAGAGGTTATTGACCACGCCGGAGCACGATCAACCTGACCACGAGGGTCTGTTTCCTGCGAGCAAACGAAGAACAAGCAAGAAACTAAGATTGCAATCTGGATATTGCGAATATAAGATGAAAGCTTTATTGATCAAGGTGGGGTTCTGTGACGCCTTTGTCTGGTCGTTGAACACAAACGAAGTACGCGAAGTTGCAGCTATGGCGAACTTTTAATCTAAACAAAACCCAAGGTCTAACCGATGCCCTAAGGGCTGTATATATGGAGGAAGAGGGGGTGGATTTCGTGGCCCTTGGTGGAGGGGTCCGAAATCAACCCTATCTCTTGTTTCCCCACACATACGGACTCTAAAAATAGCCTATACTTATGTATTTCGAAATTACATGGGCCTGGCCCAATAATAAGGTGACGCAGCACCTAAAATAGCCTCGGGACGAAATTTATGAAGTGGCATCTTGTATATTTCGTCCAAGGCTTCATGCACACATTATGGTGGCTTCAAAGTCCTGAAATCATCACTTGTAACTCCGTTCTTGTTCCCCTTGCGCATGCCATCATCTCCATGCTTGTTCTTGCTCCAATGTTCATCCTTCTCCAAGCTAGGCCCTTCATTTGTAAGCAAAACAAATGTATCCAATTTAGGCAGCATCATATTCTCATGAACATTAGAATCATTACCAAGAAACGAAAGTACCTGATAATTTAGTTGGCGTGCACGAGCTCTAGTAATTGGTCCAGTATGTATAGCAGCAGGGGCTGTGGGTGTAACAATTGTATTGATGTCCTCATCACATTTTCTTTTCCCTTCTTGTGTTTAATGACATAAGGGAAAGTCTCAATGAATTCAACCCATTTAGCATGTCTACGATTCAGTTTAGCTTGACTTTTAATATGTTTCAAAGATTCATGATCAGAATGTATAACAAATTCTTTGGGCCATAAATAATGTTGCCATGTTTCCAAAGTCCGAACAAGAGCATATAATTCTTTATCATAAGTAGAATAATTCAGACTAGGCCCACTCAATTTTTCAGAAAAGTATGCAACAGGTTTGCCATCTTGTAATAACACACCTCCTAATCCAATTCCACTAGCATCACATTCAAGCTCAAAAGTCTTATTAAAATCAGGAAGTTGGAGTAAAGGAGCATGTGTCAACTTATCTTTCAATACCGTGAAGGCTTCTTCCTGTGCGGTACCCCAAAGAAAAGGCACATCTTTATTTGTAAGCTCATTGAGAGGTGCAGCAATGGTGCTGAAATCTCTCACAAAACGCCTATAGAATCCAGCGAGGCCAAGAAAACTCCTCACTTGTGTGACCGTTTTGGGCTGCGGCCAACTCTCAATAGCTTCAATCTTGGCTTTATCAACTTCAATTCCCTGTGGAGTAACAACATAGCCAAGAAAAGATACTCGGTCGGTGCAAAAGGTGCACTTCCCAAGGTTACCAAACAAACGTGCATCACGTAGAGCAATAAAAACAGCACGTAAATGTTCCAAATGTTCTTCCAAAGATCTGCTATAAATCAATATGTCATCAAAGTAAACTACCACAAATCGTCCAATGAAAGCACGTAAAACTTCGTTCATTAATCTCATGAAAGTACTAGGTGCATTAGTTAACCCAAAAGGCATGACTAACCACTAATATAATCCAAACTTAGTTTTAAATGCTGTTTTCCATTCATCTCCCAATTTCATACGAATTTGATGGTAGCCACTACGCAAATCAACTTTGGAGAATATTGTAGAGCCACTCAATTCATCAAGCATATCATCTAGCCTAGGAATAGGATGACGATAACGAATAGTAATATTATTAATGCCTCTACAATCAACATACATACGTGATGTACCATCCTTTTTCGGCACTAGAATAATAGGAACAGCACAAGGACTAAGGGATTCGCGTATATAACCTTTGTCGAGAAGCTCTTGTACTTGACGCATAATCTCCTTCGTCTCCTCTGGATTGGTACGGTATGGTGCATGGTATGGCAGTGAAGCACCGGGAATTAAGTCAATCTGATGCTCAATCCCTCGAATAGGCGGTAATCCCGGTGGCACGTCTTGTGGAAAAACGTCAGCGAACTCCTGCAAAATGTTAGTGATAGCAGGAGGCAAAGAGGAAGGAACGTCCTCGAATGAAAATAATGCCTCTTTGCACACAAAAGCATAGCAAACAGATTTGCTGAAATCTAGCTCATCAA
Source organism: Triticum dicoccoides (assembly GCF_002162155.2). Taxonomy (NCBI): domain Eukaryota; kingdom Viridiplantae; phylum Streptophyta; class Magnoliopsida; order Poales; family Poaceae; genus Triticum; species Triticum dicoccoides. Next base: position 361,089,863 of record NC_041392.1, read on the forward strand.
TATCAGATTTGGTGGCAAATAAACATGCACTTTTCAATTTAATTTCAGAAGCAACACTAGATGGTTTATTATTAGGCTTTATTTGTTGCTCAAATTCTTTTGCCACAATCTGATTTTCACTCTTATTCTTCTCCTGTTGTGCTTTATTAGCTCCATTAATATCATCTTTCAAAATGGAATCAGGAGTGATAGGAAGCAAAGTAATATTTTTATCCTTATGAACAAGAGTATAGTGATTGTTTCTACCATGGTGTACAGAATTTTTATCAAATTGCCATGGTCTACCAAGTAATAAGGAACATGCTTGCATAGGTACCACATCACAATCAACATAATCAGCATATGTAGAGATACTAAAATGCACACGAACAGTACGTGTTACCTTAACCTTGCCGCTGTTGTTGAACCATTGGATGTAGTAAGGATGTGGATGTGGTCTTGTGGTGAGAGAAAGCTTCTCCACCATCTCCATGCTAGCCAAGTTGTTGCAGCTCCCTCCGTCTATTATGACGCGCACAGAACGTTCCTTTACAACTCCCTTGGTATGGAACAAATTGTGTCTCTGGTTTTGCTCAGCTTGTGTGACCTGCACACTCAAAACACGTTGAGCAACTAAACATTCATACCTGTCAGCGTCTTCAGGAGCCATGTATTGCGTCTCATGATCAGAATTATCCCCACCATGTTCTTCACGTGTAATAAGAGCCAATGTCTCCTCATCATAGTCACTAGCGGACTCATATCCACCATCCGCGGTAGCAATCATCACACGCGGAGATTTGCATTCTCTCGCATAATGACCTCCTCCCTTACAACGACGACAAATAATATCACTTGTGTGCCCTGTTGATGCCATGGAAGAAGAAGAACGCTGTGCAGGCCCCGCAGGTGCGCTCTTGGCAGATAATGGTGGTTGTGCCTGTTTTCTTGTATCACGGCTGGAGGTGGCACCGGATGGAGGTGCTGGTGCAGTTGAAGTAGAAGATGCACGTGGTGTCCATGATGAAGGTCGGCCTGCAGAAAAGTTAGTTCGCCCCAATGCTTGTCGATCCTGCACTTCACGTTCAGCTTTACAAGCAAGATGGAATAAACGAGTGATATTAGTATACTCCTTATAGTCTAGAATGGTCTGAATCTCTCTATTTACTCCACCCAGAAAACGTGCAAGCATAGCTTCATTCTCCTCAACAATACCACATCTAATCATGCCAGTTTGTAATTCCTGATAATATTCTTCTACAGAATTTTTCCCTTGTCTTAAACGCTGCAATTTTTGAAGCAATTCACGTTGATAATATGCTGGAACCCAACGCGTACGCATAGCAGTTTTCAAAGCAGCCCAAGTAGTTGGAATAGGATATAATCTACAATGTTCAGACCACCATACACATGCAAAACTAGTGAAAGCACAAACAGCAGCAGCAACTCGTCTCTCCTCAGGATATTGTAAACATGTAAATCGTTGTTCAGTTTCTAACTCCCAAGTAAGATATATATCAGGAACATATCTACCCTCAAATGGTGGAATATTCAATTTCAGTTTAGGAATATGGACATCATCTCGTACCTGAGGTGGTGGTGCAGGCCTACCATTACGAATATATACCTGAGGTCGACCTGCTGGTGGTTGTACAGGTGGCTGCACGTAGTGCTGATTTTGATCAACCTCATCCTCATAATCTCCCACATAATCATCCTCCTCTGCATAGCCACAGAAGTACCAACAGCAGCACCAACAGTTTGGCCAAACGCAAGAGGAACACGGCTTGCTCGGTGGAGGTCTGTTTCGCGATGTGGAGATAGTCATTGTTGTTGTTGTTGTTGGAGAGGTGCGTTAGGTGCAGCGGGTGGTGGTGGTGGAAGACGCGCGAGCAATTCATTAAACTTGTTATCGAGCTTTGTTTCGAACGTCTTCTCAAGGCCAGTGATCTTCTCCATGGCCTCTTTGATGAGGACATCAATACAATTGTTACACCCACAGCCCCTGCTGCTATACATACTGGACCAATTACTAGAGCTCGTGCACGCCAACTAAATTACCAGGTACTTTCGTTTCTTGGTAATGATTCTAATGTTCATGAGAATATGATGCTGCCTAAATTGGATACATTTGTTTTGCTTACAAATGAAGGGCATAGCTTGGAGAAGGATGAACATTGGAGCAAGAACAAGCATGGAGATGATGGCATGCGCAAGGGGAACAAGAACGGAGTTACAAGTGATGATTTCAGGACTTTGAAGCCACCATAATGGGTGCATGAAGCCTTGGACGAAATATACAAGATGCCACTTCATAAATTTCGTCCTGAGGCTATTTTAGGTGCTGCGTCACCTTATTATTGGGCCAGGCCCATGTAATTTCGAAATACATCAGTATAGGCTATTTTTAGAGTCCGTATGTGTGGGGAAACAAGAGATAGGGTTGATTTCGGACCCCTCCACCAAGGGCCACGAAATTCCCCCCTCTTCCTCCATATATACAGCCCTTAGGGCATCGTTTAGACTTTGGGTTTTGTTTAGATTAAAAGTTCGCCATAGCTGCAACTTCGCGTATTTCGTTTGTGTTCAACGACCAGACAAAGGCGTCACAGAACCCCACCTTGATCAATAAAGCTTTCATCTTATATTCGCAATATCCAGATTGCAATCTTAGTTTCTTGCTTGTTCTTCGTTTGCTCGCAGGAAACAGACCCTCGTGGTCAGGTTGATCGTGCTCCGGCGTGGTCAATAACCTCTCGGAGTTGGTTTAGCGATTGCTAAGGCGCGACGTCCTCGCACGTTCGTAGTCGGATCGTCAAAGTCGACTTCCACCAAAGCGATATCCATCCTCTCATCGAAAGACGGGACACCTTTGCCTCTATCAGTTTTGCTTACAAATGAAGGGCCTAGCTTGGAGAAGGATGAACATTGGAGCAAGAACAAGCATGGAAATGATGGCATGCGCAAGGGGAACAAGAACGGAGTTACAAATAATGATTTCAGGACTTTGAAGCCACCATAATGGGTGCATGAAGCCTTGGACGAAATATACAAGATGCCACTTCATAAATTTTGTCCCGAGGCTATTTTAGGTGCCGCGTCACCTTATTATTGGGCCAGGCCCATGTAATTTCGAAATACATAAGTATAGGCTATTTTTAGAGTCCGTATGTGTGGGGAAACAAGAGATAGGGTTGATTTCGGACCCCTCCACCAAGGGCCACGAAATTCCCCCCTCTTCCTCCATATATACAGCCCTTAGGGCATCGTTTAGACTTTGGGTTTTGTTTAGATTAAAAGTTCGCCATAGCTGCAACTTCGCGTACTTCGTTTGTGTTCAACGACCAGACAAAGGCGTCACAGAACCCCACCTTGATCAATAAAGCTTTCATCTTATATTCGCAATATCCAGATTGCAATCTTAGTTTCTTGCTTGTTCTTCGTTTGCTCGCAGGAAACAGACACTCGTGGTCAGGTTGATCGTGCTCCGGCGTGGTCAATAACCTCTCGGAGTTGGTTTAGCGATTGCTAAGGCGCGACGTCCTCGCACGTTCGTAGTCGGATCATCAAAGTCGACTTCCACCAAAGCGAAATCCACCATCTCATCGAAAGACGGGACACCTCCGCCTCTATCAGACGCAATACATGGCTCCTGAAGACGCTGACAGGTATGAATGTTTAGTTGCTCAACGTGTTTTGAGTGTGCAGGTCACACAAGCTGAGCAAAATCAGAGGCACAATTTGTTCCATACCAAGGGAGTTGTGAAGGAACGTTCTGTGCGCGTCATAATAGACGGAGGGAGCTGCAACAACTTGGCTAGCATGGAGATGGTGGAGAAGCTTTCTCTCACCACAAGACCACATCCACATCCTTACTACATCCAATGGTTCAACAACAGGGCAAGGTTAAGGTAACACGTACTGTTCGTGTGCATTTTAGTATCTCTACATATGCTGATTATGTTGATTGTGATGTGGTACCTATGCAAGCATGTTCCTTATTACTTGGTAGACCATGGCAATTTGATAAAAATTCTGTACCATGGTAGAAACAATCACTATACTCTTGTTCATAAGGATAAAAATATTACTTTGCTTCCTATCACTCCTGATTCCATTTTGAAAGATGATATTAATAGAGCTAATAAAGCACAACAGGAGAAGAATAAAAGTGAAAATCAGATTGTGGCAAAAGAATTTGAGCAACAAATGAAGCCTAATAATAAATCATCTAGTGTTGCTTATGAAATTAAATTGAAAAGTGCATGTTTATTTGCCACCAAATCTGATATTGATGAGCTAGATTTCAGCAAATGATGAGGACATCAATACCATTGTTACACCCACAGGCCCTGCTGCTATACATACTGGACCAATTACTAGAGAGCTCGCGCACGCCAACTAAATTACCGGGTACTTTCGTTTCTTGGTAATGATTCTAATGTTCATGAGAATATGATGCTGCCTAAATTGGATACATTTGTTTTGCTTACAAATGAAGGGCCTAGCTTGGAGAAGGATGAACATTGGAGCAAGAACAAGCATGGAGATGATGGCATGCGCAAGGGGAACAAGAACGGAGTTACAAGTGATGATTTCAGGACTTTGAAGCCACCATAATGGGTGCATGAAGCCTTGGACGAAATATACAAGATGCCACTTCATAAATTTCGTCCCTAGGCTATTTTAGGTGCTGCGTCACCTTATTATTGGGCCAGGCCCATGTAATTTCGAAATACATAAGTATAGGCTATTTTTAGAGTCCGTATGTGTGGGGAAACAAGAGATAGGGTTGATTTCGGACCCCTCCACCAAGGGCCACGAAATTCCCCCCTCTTCCTCCATATATACAGCCCTTAGGGCATCGTTTAGACTTTGGGTTTTGTTTAGATTAAAAGTTCGCCATAGCTGCAACTTCGCGTACTTCGTTTGTGTTCAACGACCAGACAAAGGCGTCACAGAACCCCACCTTGATCAATAAAGCTTTCATCTTATATTCGCAATATCCAGATTGCAATCTTAGTTTCTTGCTTGTTCTTCGTTTGCTCGCAGGAAACAGACCCTCGTGGTCAGGTTGATCGTGCTCCGGCGTGGTGAATAATCTCTCGGAGTTGGTTTAGCGATTGCTAAGGCGCGACGTCCTCACACGTTCGTAGTCGGATCGTCAAAGTCGACTTCCACCAAAGCGATATCCATCATCTCATCGAAAGACGAGACACCTTTGCCTCTATCAAGTGGTATCAGATTTCCAGGTTGCTCGGTTAGATTTTACAGTTTTTCGTAGTTTAGATCGAGTCTGTTCTTCATACCTACAGTCCACGAAAAAGCCACAAAAAAATTTTAGGGTTAGTTCATCATATCCAAACCAATCTGAGCCTTTGTGATGAGGACATCAATACAATTGTTACACCCACAGCCCCTGCTGCTATACATACTGGACCAATTACTAGAGCTCGTGCACGCCAACTAAATTACCAGGTACTTTCGTTTCTTGGTAATGATTTTAATGTTCATGAGAATATGATGCTGCCTAAATTGGATACATTTGTTTTGCTTACAAATGAAGGGCCTAGCTTGGAGAAGGATGAACATTGGAGCAAGAACAAGCATGGAGATGATGGCATGCGCAAGGGGAACAAGAACGGAGTTACAAGTGATGATTTCAGGACTTTGAAGCCACCATAATGGGTGCATGAAGCCTTGGACGAAATATACAAGATGCCACTTCATAAATTTCGTCCCGAGGCTATTTTAGGTGCTGCGTCACCTTATTATTGGGCCAGGCCCATGTAATTTCTAAATACATAAGTATAGGCTATTTTTAGAGTCCGTATGTGTGGGGAAACAAGAGATAGGGTTGATTTCGGACCCCTCCACCAAGGGCCACGAAATTCCCCCCCTCTTCCTCCATATATACAGCCCTTAGGGCATCGTTTAGACTTTGGGTTTTGTTTAGATTAAAAGTTCGCCATAGCTGCAACTTCGCGTACTTCGTTTGTGTTCAACGACCAGACAAAGGCGTCACAGAACCCCACCTTGATCAATAAAGCTTTCATCTTATATTCGCAATATCCAGATTGCAATCTCAGTTTCTTGCTTGTTCTTCGTTTGCTCGCAGGAAACAGACCCTCGTGGTCAGGTTGATCGTGCTCCGGCGTGGTCAATAACCTCTCGGAGTTGGTTTAGCGATTGCTAAGGCGCGACGTCCTCGCACGTTCGTAGTCGGATCGTCAAAGTCGACTGCCACCAAAGCGATATCCATCATCTCATCGAAAGACGGGACACCTTAGCCTCTATCAAGTGGTATCAGATTTCCAGGTTGCTCGGTGAGGTTTTACAGTTTTTCGTAGTTTAGATCGAGTCTGTTCTTCATACCTACAGTCCACGAAAAAGCCACAAAAAAATTAGGGTTAGTTCATCATATCCGAACCAATCTGAGCCTTTGCATAATCTTTTTAGGGTTTTGCTTTGTTGAATTTGCGGTTGCATCGTCGTGTCTAGTTGCTGGTCTTAGAGTCTAGTCTTTTAGAGTTTCGAGTTCTGGTCATAAGTTGTCACGCCGCCGCCGCACCATCATCATCGCCCCTGCCATCTACCACCACCGCTTATCCGCCACCGCTCCGAATCCGTATCCATATACCACCATCGATCCATATCCATATACTACCACCGCTACCACCACCGCTGCCATATACCACCACCATATATCCACCACCAATCCGAGTTCCTTGCATATTAGGTTTGTTTTCGAGATCCATCTAGATTCCGATTCGTGTTTCCTTGCCGGAGTAGGTTTCGGAAAAAAAAAGAGTCGGGTAGCCACGCTCCGTTTAGGCCCAAAATTTTTCGAAAACGCATTTTTCGAAAAAAATTCTGGCTATCCTATTTTTAGGTGTTTCTGAGTGTTTTGAGACAGGTGCCATTATAGGAAGTTTTTTTTGACCCGTTTCCAGTTTTTGGGTCCGGGCAGTCGAAAAAAAAAAAATTGGTCGAAAAAAATTTCGTGCCCATCCTGTCCGTTTCAGCTAGGAAGAGTTTTGAGACACTCGCCATTATAGTGATTTTTCGCAAAAAAAAAAGAGCGAAAAAAAAATTCAGAGTGTGCTTTTCCCTTGTTTACGTGCCGCGCCGTGATTTTGTTGGTGTTCTAGGCTCGCGTCTCTAGCACAGTCTAGCCTAGGACCAGCACAGTACCGTCGTTGAGCGTTTATTCAACTTTGCATCTCTGAATTGATTATTGCTGACCCTTTTTGCTACCATACTATAAGCCTTCCCACCTCCACATACATCTACGTCGTGTGTTTGACTCTCCCTGGTAATCGCTCTATCCAAGCTTTGAGAGTTTTTGACTACAACGGTTGCCGATCACCGCCTGCTGCTGGGTAAGAACTGGTAAGAATTTGAGTTTTGCTTGACGGATTTGTGACACCCACCACCACCACTTGTTCGTAGTCTGTAGGATCATATTCTTGTGTGTTTCTATTGCTGCTAACCATGCCAGGATCACAAGCCGACGAGATTGACTGGGAGAATTTATCGAACAAGGAGCTTCATGATAAGTTTCAGCAAATGATGACTGAACAGGTGCAAGATGTGCTGAACAATTTTGAAGAGGCCATGGAGAAGATCACTGGCCTTGAGAAGACGTTCGAAACAAAGCTCGATAACAGATTTAATGAATTGCTCGCGCGTCTTCCACCACCACCACCCGCTGCACCTAACGCACCTCTCCAACAACAACAACAACGACTACCTCCACGT
>NC_041392.1:361101878-361103268 GCF_002162155.2 Triticum dicoccoides
GTGCATGAAGCCTTGGACGAAATATACAAGATGCCACTTCATAAATTTCGTCCCGAGGCTATTTTAGGTGCTGCGTCACCTTATTATTGGGCCAGGCCCATGTAATTTCGAAATACATAAGTATAGGCTATTTTTAGAGTCTGTATGTGTGGGGAAACAAGAGATAGGGTTGATTTCGGACCCCTCCACCAAGGGCCACGAAATTCCCCCCTCTTCCTCCATATATACAGCCCTTAGGGCATCGTTTAGACTTTGGGTTTTGTTTAGATTAAAAGTTCGCCATAGCTGCAACTTCGCGTACTTCGTTTGTGTTCAACGACCAGACAAAGGCGTCACAGAACCCCACCTTGATCAATAAAGCTTTCATCTTATATTCGCAATATCCAGATTGCAATCTCAATTTCTTGCTTGTTCTTCGTTTGCTCGCAGGAAACAGGCCCTCGTGGTCAGGTTGATCGTGCTCCGGCGTGGTCAATAACCTCTCGGAGTTGGTTTAGCGATTGCTAAGGCGCGACGTCATCGCACGTTCGTAGTCGGATCGTCAAAGTCGACTTCCACCAAAGCGAAATCCACCATCTCATCGAAAGACGGGACACCTTTGCCTCTATCAAGTGGTATCAGATTTCCAGGTTGCTCGGTGAGATTTTACAGTTTTTTAGTAGTTTAGATCGAGTCTGCTCTTCATACCTATAGTCCACGAAAAAGCCACAAAAAAAATTTAGGATTAGTTCATCATATCCGAACCAATCTGAGCCTTGCATAATCTTTTTAGGGTTTTGCTTTGTTGAATTTGCGGTTGCATCGTCGTGTCTAGTTGCTGGTCTTAGAGTCTAGTCTTTTAGAGTTTCGAGTTCTGGTCATAAGTTGTCACGCCGCCGCCGCACCATCATCATCGCCCCTGCCATCTACCACCACCGCACCGAATCCGTATCCATATACCACCACCAATCCGTGTCCATATACCACCACCGATCCATATCCATATACTACCACCGCTACCACCACCGCTGCCATATACCACCACCATATATCCACCACCAATCCGAGTTCTTTGCTTATTAGGTTTGTTTTCGGGATCCATCTAGATTCCGATTTGTGTTTCCTTGCCGGAGTAGGTTTCGGAAAAAAAAAAGAGTCGGGTAGCCACGCTCCGTTTAGGCCCAAAAATTTTCGAAAACGCATTTTTCGAAAAAAAATTCTGGCTATCCTATTTTTAGGTGTTTCTGAGTGTTTTGAGACAGGTGCCATTATAGGAAGTTTTTTTTGACCCGTTTCCAGTTTTTGGGTCCGGGAAGTCGAAAAAAAAAAAATTGGTCGAAAAAATTTCGTGCCCATCCTGTCAGTTTGAGCTAGGAAGAGTTTTGAGACACTCGCCATTATAGTGATTTTT
>NC_041392.1:361108874-361281393 GCF_002162155.2 Triticum dicoccoides
GTGCATGAAGCCTTGGACGAAATATACAAGATGCCACTTCATAAATTTCGTCCCGAGGCTATTTTAGGTGCTGCGTCACCTTATTATTGGGCCAGGCCCATGTAATTTCGAAATACATAAGTATAGGCTATTTTTAGAGTCTGTATGTGTGGGGAAACAAGAGATAGGGTTGATTTCGGACCCCTCCACCAAGGGCCACGAAATTCCCCCCTCTTCCTCCATATATACAGCCCTTAGGGCATCGTTTAGACTTTGGGTTTTGTTTAGATTAAAAGTTCGCCATAGCTGCAACTTCGCGTACTTCGTTTGTGTTCAACGACCAGACAAAGGCGTCACAGAACCCCACCTTGATCAATAAAGCTTTCATCTTATATTCGCAATATCCAGATTGCAATCTCAATTTCTTGCTTGTTCTTCGTTTGCTCGCAGGAAACAGGCCCTCGTGGTCAGGTTGATCGTGCTCCGGCGTGGTCAATAACCTCTCGGAGTTGGTTTAGCGATTGCTAAGGCGCGACGTCCTCGCACGTTCGTAGTCGGATCGTCAAAGTCGACTTCCACCAAAGCGAAATCCACCATCTCATCGAAAGACGGGACACCTTTGCCTCTATCAGTTTGGCAGTGAAGCACCGGGAATTAAGTCAATCTGATGCTCAATCCCTCGAATAGGCGGTAATCCCGGTGGCACGTATTGTGGAAAAACGTCAGCGAACTCCTACAAAATGTTAGTGACAGCAGGAGGCAAAGAGGAAGGCACGTCCTCGAATGAAAATAATGCCTCTTTGCACACAAAAGCATAGCAAACAGATTTGCTGAAATCTAGCTCATCAATATCAGATTTGGTGGCAAATAAACATGCACTTTTCAATTTAATTTCTGAAGCAACACTAGATGGTTTATTATTAGGCTTCATTTGTTGCTCAAATTCTTTTGCCACAATCTGATTTTCACTCTTATTCTTCTCCTGTTTTGCTTTATTAGCTCTATTAATATCATCTTTCAAAATGGAATCAGGAGTCATAGGAAGCAAAGTAATATTTTTATCCTTATGAACAAGAGTATAGTGATTGTTTCTACCATGGTGTACAGAATTTTTATCAAATTGCCATGGTCTACCAAGTAATAAGGAACATGCTTGCATAGGTACCACATCACAATCAACATAATCAGCATATGTAGAGATACTAAAATGCACACGAACAGTACGTGTTACCTTAACCTTGCTGCTGTTGTTGAACCATTGGATGTAGTAAGGATGTGGATGTGGTCTTGTGGTGAGAGAAAGCTTCTCCACCATCTCCATGCTAGCCAAGTTGTTGCAGCTCCCTCCGTCTATTATGACGCGCACAGAACGTTCCTTCACAACTCCCTTGGTATGGAACAAATTGTGCCTCTGATTTTGCTCAACTTGTGTGACCTGCACACTCAAAACACGTTGAGCAACTAAACATTCATACCTGTCAGCGTCTTCAGGAGCCATGTATTGCATCTCATGATCAGAATCATCTCCACCATGTTCTTCACGTGTAATAAGAACCAATGTCTCCTCATCATAGTCACTAGCGGACTCATATCCACCACCCTCAGTAGCAATCATCACACGCGGAGATTTGCATTCTCTCGCATAATGACCTCCTCCCTTACAACGACGACAAATAATATCACTTGTGTGCCCTGTTGATGCCCTGGAATAAGAAGAACTCTGTGCAGGCCCGGCAGGTGCGCTCTTAGCAGATAATGGTGGTTGTTCCTGTTTTCTTGTATCACGGCTGTAGGAGGCACCTGATTGAGGTGCTAGTGCAGTTGAAGTAGAAGATGCACGCGGTGTCCATGATGAAGGTCGGCCTGTAGAAAAGTTAGTTCGCGCCAATGCTTGTCGATCCTGCACTTCACGTTCAGCTTTACAAGCAAGATGGAATAAACGAGTGATATTAGTATACTCCTTATAGTCTAGAATGGTCTGAATCTCTCTATTTAATCCACCCATAAAACATGCAAGCATAGCTTCATTCTCCTCAACAATACCACATCGAATCATGCCAGTTTGTAATTCCTGATAATATTCTTCTACAGAATTTTTTCCTTGTCTTAAACGCTGCAATTTTTGAAGCAATTCACGTTGATAATATGGCGAAACCCAACGCGTACCCATAAGAGTTTTCAAAGCAGCCCAAGTAGTTGGAATAGGATATAATCTACAATGTTCAGACCACCAGACACATGCAAAACTAGTGAAAGCACAAACAGCAGCAGCAACCCGTCTCTCCTCGGGATATTGTAAACATGTAAAACGTTGTTCAGTTTCTAACTCCCAAGTAAGATATATATCAGGAACATATCTACCCTCAAATGGTGGAATATTCAATTTCAGTTTAGGAATATGGACATCATCTCGTACCTGAGGTGGTGGTGCAGGCCTACCATTACGAATATATACCTGAGGTCGACCTGGTGGTGGTGGTGCTGGTGGTTGCACGTAGTTCTAATTTTGAGCAACCTCATCCTCGTAATCTCCCACATAATCATCCTCCTCCGCATCAGCAGCAGGAGCCACAGAAGTATCAACAGCAGCACCAACAGTTTGGCCAAACGCAAGAGGAACACGGCTCGCTCGGCGGAGGTCTATTTCGCGACGTGGATGTAGTCGTTGTTGTTGTTGTTGGAGAGGTGCATTAGGTGCAGCGGGTGGTGGTGGTGGAAGACGCGCGAGCAATTCATTAAACTTGTTATCGAGCTTTGTTTCGAACGTCTTCTCCATGCCATCTATCTTCTCCATGGCCTCTTCAAATCTGTTTAGCACGTCTTGCGCCTGTTCACTCATCATTTGCTGAAATTTATCATGCAAATCCTTATTCGTCATGTTCTCCCAGTCAGTCTCGTCGGCTTGTGATCCTGGCATGGTTAGCAGCAATAGAAACACACAAGAATATGATCCTACAGACTACTAACAAGAGGTGGTGGTGGGTGTCACAAATCCGTCAAGCAAATCCCAAATTCTTACCAGTTCTTACCCAGCAGCAGGCGGTGATCGGCAACCGTTGTAGTCAAAAACTCTCAAAGCTTGGATAGAGCGATTACCAGGGAGAGTCAAACGCACGACATAGATGTATGTGGAGCTGGGAAGGCTTATAATATGGTAGCAAAAAGGGTCAGCAATAATCAATTCAGAGATGCAAAGTTGAATAAACGCTCAACGACGGTACTGTGCTGGTCCTAGGCTAGACTGTGCTAGAGACGCGAGCCTAGAACACCAACAAAATCACGGCGCGGCACGTAAACAAGGGAAAAGCACACTCTGGAATTTTTTTTTCGCTCTTTTTTTTTTGCGCTCTTTTTTTTGCGCTGCTTTTTTTTTGCGAAAAATCACTATAATGACGAGTGTCTCAAAACTCTTCCTAGCTCAAACTGACAGGATGGGCACGAAATTTTTTCGACCAATTTTTTTTTTCACTGCCCGGACCCAAAAACTGGAAACGGGTCAAAAAAAACTTCCTATAATGGCACCTGTCTCAAAACACTCAGAAACACCTAAAAATAGGATAGCCAGAATTTTTTTTCGAAAAATGCGTTTTCGAAAAATTTTGGGCCTAAACGAAGGGTGGTTACCGGACTCTTTTTTTTCCGAAACCTACTCCGACAAGGAAACACGAATCGGAATCTAGATGGATCTCGAAAACAAACCTAATATGACTAGAACTCGGATTGGTGGTGGATATATGGTGGTAGATGGCAGCGGTGGTGGTATATGACAGCTGTGGTGGTATATGGATACGGATTCGAAGCGGTGGCGGATAAGCGGTGGTGCTAGATGGCAGGGGTGATGATAATGGTGCGGCGGCGGCGTGACAACTTATGACCAGAACTCGAAACTCTAAAAGACTAGACTCTAAGACCAGCAACTAGACACGACGATGCAACCGCAAATTCAACAAAGCAAAACCCTAAAAAGATTATGCAAAGGCTCAGATTGGTTCGGATATGATGAACTAACCCTAATTTTTTTTGTGGCTTTTTCGTGGACTATAGGTATGAAGAACAGACTCGATCTAAACTACAAAAAACTGTAAAATCTCACCGAGCAACCTGGAAATCTGATACCACTTGATAGAGGCAAAGGTGTCCCGTCTTTCGATGAGATGATGGATATCGCTTTGGTGGCAGTCGACTTTGACGATCCGACTACGAACGTGCGAGGACGTCGCGCCTTAGCAATCGCTAAACCAACTCCGAGAGGTTATTGACCACGCCGGAGCACGATCAACCTGACCACGAGGGTCTGTTTCCTGCGAGCAAACGAAGAACAAGCAAGAAACTGAGATTGCAATCTAGATATTGCGAATATAAGATGAAAGCTTTATTGATCAAGGTGGGGTTCTGTGACGCCTTTGTCCGGTCGTTGAACACAAACGAAGTACGCGAAGTTGCAGCTATGGCGAACTTTTAATCTAAACAAAACCCAAAGTCTAAACGATGCCCTAAGGGCTGTATATATGGAGGAAGAGGGGGGAATTTCGTGGCCCTTGGTGGAGGGGTCCGAAATCAACCCTATCTCTTGTTTCCCCACACATACGGACTCTAAAAATAGCCTATACTTATGTATTTCGAAATTACATGGGCCTGGCCCAATAATAAGGTGACGCAGCACCTAAAATAGCCTCGGGACGAAATTTATGAAGTGGCATCTTGTATATTTCGTCCAAGGCTTCATGCACCCATTATGGTGGCTTCAAAGTCCTGAAATCATCACTTGTAACTACGTTCTTGTTCCCCTTGCGCATGCCATCATCTCCATGCTTGTTCTTGCTCCAATGTTCATCCTTCTCCAAGCTAGGCCCTTCATTTGTAAGCAAAACAAATGTATCCAATTTAGGCAGCATCATATTCTCATGAACATTAGAATCATTACCAAGAAACGAAAGTACCTGGTAATTTAGTTGGCGTGCACGAGCTCTAGTAATTGGTCCAGTATGTATAGCAGCAGGGGCTGTGGGTGTAACAATTGTATTGATGTCCTCATCATCTTGATAGAGGCAAAGGTGTCCCGTCTTTCGATGAGATGGTGGATTTCGCTTTGGTGGAAGTCGACTTTGACGATCCGACTACGAACGTGCGAGGACGTCGCGCCTTAGCAATCGCTAAACCAACTCCGAGAGGTTATTGACCACGCCGGAGCACGATCAACCTGACCACGAGGGTCTGTTTCCTGCGAGCAAACGAAGATCAAGCAAGAAACTGAGATTGCAATCTGGATATTGCGAATATAAGATGAAAGCTTTATTGATCAAGGTGGGGTTCTGTGACGCCTTTGTCTGGTCGTTGAACACAAACGAAGTACGCGAAGTTGCAGCTATGGCGAACTTTTAATCTAAACAAAACCCAAAGTCTAAACGATGCCCTAAGGGCTGTATATATGGAGGAAGAGGGGGGAATTTCGTGGCCCTTGGTGGAGGGGTCCGAAATCAACCCTATCTCTTGTTTCGCCACACATACGGACTCTAAAAATAGCCTATACTTATGTATTTCGAAATTACATGGGCCTGGCCCAATAATAAGGTGACGCAGCACCTAAAATAGCCTCGGGACGAAATTTATGAAGTGGCATCTTGTATATTTCGTCCAAGGCTTCATGCACCCATTATGGTGGCTTCAAAGTCCTGAAATCATCACTTGTAACTCCGTTCTTGTTCCCCTTGCGCATGCCATCATCTCCATGCTTGTTCTTGCTCCAATGTTCATCCTTCTCCAAGCTAGGCCCTTCATTTGTAAGCAAAACAAATGTATCCAATTTAGGCAGCATCATATTCTCATGAACATTAGAATCATTACCAAAAAACGAAAGTACCTGGTAATTTAGTTGGCGTGCACGAGCTCTAGTAATTGGTCCAGTATGTATAGCAGCAGGGGCTGTGGGTGTAACAATTGTATTGATGTCCTCATCATCTTGATAGAGGCAAAGGTGTCCCGTCTTTCGATGAGATGGTGGATTTCGCTTTGGTGGAAGTCGACTTTGACGATCCGACTACGAACGTGCGAGGACGTCGCGCCTTAGCAATCGCTAAACCAACTCCGAGAGGTTATTGACCACGCCGGAGCACGATCAACCTGACCACGAGGGTCTGTTTCCTGCGAGCAAACGAAGAACAAGCAAGAAACTAAGATTGCAATCTGGATATTGCGAATATAAGATGAAAGCTTTATTGATCAAGGTGGGGTTCTGTGACGCCTTTGTCTGGTCGTTGAACACAAACGAAGTACGCAAAGTTGCAGCTATGGCGAACTTTTAATCTAAACAAAACCCAAAGTCTAAACGATGCCCTAAGGGCTGTATATATGGAGGAAGAGGGGGGAATTTCGTGGCCCTTGGTGGAGGGGTCCGAAATCAACCCTATCTCTTGTTTCCCCACACATACGGACTCTAAAAATAGCCTATACTTATGTATTTCGAAATTACATGGGCCTGGCCCAATAATAAGGTGACGCAGCACCTAAAATAGCCTCGGGATGAAATTTATGAAGTGGCATCTTGTATATTTCGTCCAAGGCTTCATGCACCCATTATGGTGGCTTCAAAGTCCTGAAATCATCACTTGCAACTCCGTTCTTGTTCCCCTTGCGCATGCCATCATCTCCATGCTTGTTCTTGCTCCAATGTTCATCCTTCTCCAAGCTAGGCCCTTCATTTGTAAGCAAAACAAATGTATCCAATTTAGGCAGCATCATATTCTCATGAACATTAGAATCATTACCAAGAAACGAAAGTACCTGGTAATTTAATTGGCGTGCACGAGCTCTAGTAATTGGTCCAGTATGTATAGCAGCAGGGGCTGTGGGTGTAACAATTGTATTGATGTCCTCATCACTAACCCACAGGTCTTTTCCCAGGATCTTACCTGACTCTTCTTATTTTCCCGGAGCTATCCTCAAATTTCTTTTCGAAGTTTGACGTAAGAATGATTTTCTTCAGTCAGATGTGTTTCTCCAAGATCTTTCAAATTCTTTTCATAGTTGGCTCAACCTCTTCGTTTTTGATTCTTCCGGAGTGTCTAAATAATTCATGGTGGTGTTTCTCGTCATCTTTCTTGGATTTTGAAGATCGAAGAAGGGTTTACCTCCATATCTTATCCGTTCTCTCAGAGATTCATGATTCCAGTCAAGCCATCCTCTTATATTTGTTTTCGATTGTCAGAATTCTTTTCACCTATCCGGAGCAATTCAAGAGCCTTCTCAGTTGGATTATCCGGAGTCCATAAATTCAGATTTTTTTCATTCCAGCTTTCAGCTCCCATACTCTAAATCATACCGGTGTTTAAATCAAGGACCCTCTAATCAGCTCGTAATCTCTTCGTTCTCATGGATCTAAATTCTCTCAAGTATCCTCGTTCATTTCATAATTCTTCCCGGTGTTCCTTTATCTTCCCTTCGGTCATTTTAATTATTACGGTGGTTCGTGCAAGATTCCTCTTCTTTCGTTATCATATCTATTCATTCGTTTTTTCAATTCTACCGGTGTTTCGTTGAAGACGTTCTCAAGTTATGCTATACCTATCTTAATCCTTTCTACGAGAATAAGTAGTGTGCCAAGTCCGTGGATTGTCATCAATTTAATTGGTGAAGGATAAGCATAATGTAATTCTTATTCTTGTTTCATCGAGTCTATTCAATTACTTATTACGGAGGCTCATCAAATTCTCGGTTTCATTTGTTTCATCTTTTCTTTTCCTGGAGTTTCAAGATCTCTCATTTATCTCGTCGCAAAGCTCCATTTAATCATTTCAAGGCTTCACCTTATGTTTTCAACTTCTCTTTCCTTTCGTTTGATCATTCTTTTTTTTACCGAAGTTCTTCATGGAGGTTCTACATGATGGTTCATCAAGGATTTAATCCCTTCTCGAAGTGCTCATCAAGATTCTTTTCAGAGGAACTCAAGTATTCTTTATCTTGCATTTTAAAGTGCAATTCTTTCAACCATATCATTTGAGGTGGTATTATGTCATTCTTGATAATTTGAGTTCATGTCTCATTATTCGCATGTTGTTAAGAATGAGGTATTTTAAAGCCATCAATCTCGTCATTGGAATTATCTTGGGCTATATTTCACCTAAAACCGTCCCTAAGGATTGTTGCTATTTATGGTGCTCATATAAGACCCAAGTTCTTCTTTCATCCTTCCGGTGAAATAAGTTTCTCGTCTCCTTGTTCTTACCAATCCAATTGTTTTTCTCGCGAGTGGCTGGTTGACACCTTATAATTTGAGATGTATTCCATAAGACCATACCAAGTTTATTCTTTTCGTTGTTGGTGTTCCAACAACTCCGTTCGACCCTTCTCCTAGGGATGCCTTTTCAAGCTCAAATGTGACAGAAGTTGGCATTTTCCTCTCCATTCTTTTACTTCAATGATCAATCTTCTATTCCTTCATCCGGAGGCATTGTGATGTTGCTCTTTTCTCTCATCATATCGAATGGTGAGGATCGTGTTCTTTTCATGCTTATCCATTTAACCGGAGTGTTGTGCCTTTTGCTAAAGTTCTCTTCGTCTTATCAAGCTTTGCATCTCTTTTCAACCGGGGTGTTGTCCGAATTTGTTCTTCCTTATTACTCTTCCCTACCGAGTGCTTTCAACCTTGTTCTTCCTCGTTCCTCTTTTCTAACGGAGTGCTTTATACTTCGTTCATCTCTGTTGTATTCTTTTCTCGAAATGGCTTAACCTTTGCAAGGTTCTTTGGTTTCACTCGTTTGTCAAAGAAGCAACTTAGTGTTACCTCTTCTCTTTCTCTTCCGTTTTTCCCTTCGTTGCCATTCTAGATCTCGGGACGAGATCCTCTCGTAGTGGTGGAGTGTTGTAACGCCCCGAGACCGTTGCGCCAGGTGTCGTCCAGTTATTCGTTGTTGTTGCCTTGTCTTTCGCTTGCGTGTTGCATATTGCCATGGCATCATCCGCATTGCATCTGCATGTTTTCAAAACTTGCATTCGTCCGGGTTCTCCGAGTTCTCTCCGTTGTCCGTTCTGAGCCCAACCACACTTGCACCCATTGATAGTTGTCGCTTCTTCCTCGTCTCTATTGACCTTGCTCAAGACCGACCATCCGTTTGTTGAGCGACCGTTTGACCCTCTCTACACAATACTCAAACCCCTCACGTGCGTGTCCGAAACTTCTACGAACTCGACCCGCTCCGGCGTTACCGTCGGGTCCGGATCATCACCAAACATCTTTAAAATATCTTCGGTTTATTATTTGGGCTACCTAACCTATTTATCTCGGACCGTCCGATTTTGATCAGATGATCCAAAAACTCCCTCCTATTTACCTACTTGCTATATAAACAGCCTAACCTAGACCTAGCTGTCGAATCCCTCAAATCCTCCCCGCCGCTGTCGCCGTCCACTGTCTCCTCCAGCCTCGGGATCTTGCCCGATCCATTCGAACCACCTGACCAACCTCCTTCCTCCTTTGGATTTCCTCCGGATTCAACCGAAGTCAACCAGCGCCAGCCACTTCTCGCCATCGATCCTTCCCACCAACCAGAGAGCTAGCCCCGCTCCTCGTGCCCGAGGCCTCCCGAGCCGCTCCTCGCCGGCAACCAGCAGGACCGTCGCCTCTGTTTTCCTTTCCATCCTCCCTTTTCCCCAGTCTCTCTCTCTCGCTCACGCCATCTCTCTCCCTGTCTTTTCCCTAAAGGTGCTTCCCGAGCCATGGCTGCAGCCCGAGTCCTCCTGCCTCGCTCGATCTGGACCAGGAAGGTCCTGAGCATCTCCACCGTCGCCGTCTTAGTTGAGCACCACCCTGGTTCCCTTTCTCTCCTTCCTCTGGTTCCCTCTCTCATCTGCTCTCTGTCCTCTTCAGGAAACTGCAGGAGGCAAGCACCACGCCATGGCCTCCCCTGCTCGCCGACCGCGTTGTTGTCGTCGTCTTCGCGCCCTTGCAGTCCCGGCCTTCCCCGCCGCCTCGTCTGCCTCCCTTGCATCACACCTCGTCGCCGGGAGCTCGCGCCGAGACCGCCATCGTCCTCTGCTCGGGAAAGAGCTCGACGCCGTCCTCTGTTTCGCCCGCACGATCCCGCTGCTGCCTGCTTCGCTCCATCGAGCAGTGCCACCGCCGGAGTTCCTCGTCGCCGGGAACTGCTTCCCCGACCCTCGGACTGCCCACATCCGCCGCGCCCGCTGGTCCCCTGCCTCTGCATCGCGCCTCTGCCTCTGCATCGCGCCTCTGCCCGTTTTCTGCATCGCCATGAAACTGCTACTGCTTCTGTTCTTTGTTCTTCAGTAACGAGCAGCAGCAGCTCGCTCGGTAGAGCCGCTCGTTGACCGCGACCTCCAAGGCCCAGCGTCGCCCCCTGCCGGCCTCCCTCTCCACCGACCGGGCCTTGGCCCATGGTGAGCAGATCCCCAACGCCCCTCCTTTGTTCCTACTTGGGCTTGGCCCGATTCTGCTACTACTGATGTCCTGCGCCCAGTAGTTTCGGCCCGTGATGTGTTTTTTTCCTCGCCTGCGAATTTAGACATTATCCAGAGACTGCCAGTTTTGCAGAAAAACCCTCTCTGTTCATGCATCATTAATTCACAAACCGTGCATCGGTTTAAAACAATTTATATATGAAAAATGCTTAGAATTGTGTCTAGTTTCATA
Organism: Triticum dicoccoides; assembly: GCF_002162155.2. NCBI lineage: Eukaryota > Viridiplantae > Streptophyta > Magnoliopsida > Poales > Poaceae > Triticum > Triticum dicoccoides. The sequence continues at coordinate 361,119,499 of NC_041392.1, forward strand.
ATATCCAACTTTTAACCATGTTTAAAATGTTTAAACTACTGTTTGCATTTATTTGCCATATTGCCATGTTAAAATGCTTTAATTCATAACTATTTAACCGTAACTCGGAATTTAATAAACTTTATATATAAATGGGGTAGAAAAATGCCTAGTTTATCATGGTGACTTTACTTTGCATGTTTAACAACACTAAGATGGTGTTTAGGGCAGAACAACACCAAACCTAATATATGCATATGGGGATATATCGGAATTGGTGTTCGTTGCTTCCAGCCTCATTTAAACTTGACTAGATAGGTAGTTTTATTTTGCGTCACCCTCTTGCCATGTTTAACAACATTTAATATTGTTGGGTACATAAACGAGATCGAACTAAATAACTTGTCGTGGTGTTTCGTCAATATGCAACTCGTTGCATATTGAGCTCCACTTAATTTGTAGGGTTGCTTGTGCATTTTGCCATGCCATGCCTCATTAAACCGGACATGCATCATACTTGTTTGCGCATCGTGCCATGCTTATGTGGTGGTTGTTCACTATGTTGTTTGCTTTCTTTCCAGTGTACTTCTTCTCGGTAATCTGGTAGCGTTGCGCTTGTGAGGATACGTTGTCTATGTCCGTTTGTCTTCTTCATGGACTCGTTCTTCTTCCTTGCGGGATTTCAGGCAAGATGACCATACCCTCCAAATCACTTTTATCTTTGCTTGCTAGTTGCTCGCTCTTTTGCTATGCCTATGCTGCGATACCTACCACTTGCTTATCATGCCTCCCATATTGTTGAACCAAGCCTCTAACCCACCTTGTCCTAGCAAACCGTTGCTTGGCTATGTTACCGCTTTGCTCAGCCCCTCTTATAGCATTGTTAGTTGCAGGTGAAGATTGAAGTTTGTTCCTTGTTGGAACATGGAGATGTTGTTCCTTGTTGGAGCATGTTTACTTGTTGGGATATCACAATATATCTTATTTAATTAATGCATCTATATACTTGGTAAAGGGTGGAAGGCTCGGCCTTATGCCTGATGTTTTGTTCCACTCTTGCCGCCCTAGTTTCCATCATATCGGTGTTATGTTCCCAGATTTTGCGTTCTTTACGCGGTTGGGCTATAATGGGAACCCCTTGACAGTTCGCCTTGAATAAAACTCTTCCAGCAATGCCCAATATTGGTTTTACCATTCGCCACCTAGCCTTTTTCTTTTCCCTTGGGAGTCGAGCTCCTGAGGGTCATCATTATTTTACCCCCGGGCCAGTGCTCCTCTGAGTGTTGGTCCAACCTGTCAGCTGCCGGTGGCCACCAGGGGCAACTCTGGGCTGGCCTACCCGTACCTTGGACAATCCGGTGTGCCTTGAGAATGAGATATGTGCAGCTCCTATCGGGATTTGTCGGCACATTCGGGCGGTGTTGCTGGACTTGTTTTATCTTTGTCGAAGTTGTCTTGTAGAACCAGGATGCCGAGTCTGATTGGAATGTCTCGGGAGAAGGTTTATCCTTCGTTGACCGTGAGAGCTTGTGATGGGCTAAGTTGGGACTCCCCTACAGGGATTTGAACTTTCGAAAGCCGTGCCCGCGGTTATGGGCAGATGGGAATTTGTTAATGTCTGGTTGTAGAAAACCTGAAGTTGATCTTAACTAAAATACATCAACCGCGTGTGTAACCATGATGGTCTCTTCTCGGCGGAGTCCGGGAAGTGAACACGGTGTTGGAGTTATGCTTGACGTAGGTTGTTCTAGGATCACTTCTTGATCATACTTTTATCGACCGTGCGTTGCCTTCTCTTCTCGCTCTCATTTGCGTATGTTAGCCACCATATATGCTAGTCGCTTGCTGCAGCTCCACCTCATACCTTTTACCCTTCCTATAAGCTTAAATAGTCTTGATCGCGAGGGTGTGAGATTGCTGAGTCCCCGTGACTCACAGATACTTCCAAAACCAGCTTGCGGGTGCCGTTGAACCGTGCAGATGACGCAACCAAGATCAAGGAGGAGCTCGATGAAGATCCTGTCCTTTGTGTTGTTCCGTTTCCAGTTTGATCAGTAGCCGAGCCCAGTTGGGGTCGATCGGGGATCTGTGTAGCTTTTGGGGTAGTCTTCTTTTATTTTGGTTCCGTAGTCGGACCTTGATTGTATATGGTTGATGTAATGCTTTATTCATGTAATTGTGTGAAGTGGCGATTGTAAGCCAACTATGTATCTTTTCCCTTATTGTATTACATGGGTTGTTTGCGAAGAATACCTTGCTTGCGACATTGCTTTCAATGCGGTTATGCCTCTAAGTCGTGCTTCCACACGTGGGAGATATAGCCGCATCGAGGGCGTTACATGCCTACCAATCACCGAGTTCGCCTACAACCATGCAACATATTGGACTACTGGCAAGTCCCCTTTCAAAGTCGTCTATGGATTCAACCCATTGTCCCCATTGGACATTCTTCCTCTACCACTACAAGAGCGCATCAACATGGACGCAAGCGACCGAGTGAACCACCTCAAGAATATGCATGAAGATACAAGGCACGCCTTAGAGCGCCAAGTACAACGACTTGCGACCAAGCGCAACGCCAACAACTCCCCAATGGTGTTTCAACCGGGTGACCTAGGTTGGGTACATCTCCGCAAGGATCGTTTCCCCAAGGAACGCAAGTCCAAGCTACTTCCAAGAGCCGATGGCCCATTCAAGGTACTCGCACGCTACAACGACAACACCTACAAGGTCGACATCCCACGAGACAAGTACAATGTGAGCGACACATTCAACGTCAAATACTTGGCCAAGTACCATGGTGATGAAGATCATGATCCGTGGATGGATCTCTCCCAAGGGGGGGGAGATGATGCGGAGCATCCTTCCATCATCCCCATGGACTCTACACCGACACATCAAGCCCCATGTGGACCTATGACAAGAGCGAGAACACGTGCTTTGGAAACCGAGGTGAACTCCTTCCTACTTAGCTTGCATATGGATACAAATGGAACATTGTTGCTACCTCACCAAGATACGCTATGTCTCATTAGGTACAAAGAGGAACACCACCAAGAGGCTCGGGAGCACCCCAAGGAGAAGAGGAACCACCCCAAGGACACACGGACCAAGACGGAGTGCAACAGCATCAAAACTGGTAGTCCCAGGTGACCCCGTGCGCAGGGCCCCCGAGACCCCGTGCCCACGGGCTATCCAGGAAGTTGGCGCTGGAGCACTCTGTGCGCTCGGGCCTGTACCGTGCCCACGGGACCCCCATGCGCACGGGCCCAACTTACCCCGTGCGCACGGGCCTCCCAGGATGGACGGCTAAGATCCCCAAACCGAGTCCCTCTTCATCTCTTTCGACCCCAAGACTATATAAACCGTACCTAGGGCAATGTTTAGGGTTAGCAAAGTATGAGATGAGATATTTGTGAGCTTTGCTCCTTCTACCTTCCCATTTGTGGAATCAAGACCCCTTTGGGAAGAATCCTAGTGGATTTCAAGACCTCCTCTAGGAGAATACTATCTTCAAGACCTCATCTCCTAGGAGTGGGAAGAACTTTGCCGTTGTATCTTTCCTTTGATTGTGCTTGTGACTTGTGGATCTTATTTTGCTATTCTAGTGGATGTATGATTGGGGAAGTGTTTGAGTGTTTTCCTCTTTGTGTTCTTGTGAGTTTGCCCTTTTCCCCTCCAAGTGTGAAAAGATCCCCCTCTAGGATTTCATCCTATATCACCTCTCGTACTCAAATAGCTACCCCGCACGACGCCTCCTAGCCAATAAAAAAGGAGATTCTTGGCGGCACGTAAGTGGTAAGTAGAACGCCCATGGTTTCAATAATACTTGTGTTTCCGATTGTAACGTGACATCACTTGTTCTAAAATGACTTTGTTGATTGTTAATGTGTGCGCCTTCGTAAATCAGACAGCAAAATTACCACAGCATGTTGGTGCCATGTCATGACACCAAGCCAAGTTTCATGATTTTCATGCGTGTTTTGGATTTACAAGAATTAAAAACAAAGTTTCCCAATCTTTCCGGCCGAGCCACAATGCCGAGATATTTGAATTTCATTCCCATTTCTTGCATGGGACCTAGAAATTCACCCGAGGATGCACATGTTATTTTTCAACCAACTTTGGTGCACTGGAGGATGTGCATGTAGTTCAAATTTGAATTATGCACATTAAATGACCAGAAACTCAATTAATGTACAAAAAAGGCCAAACGAACCCGGAATAATTCCAAAATTTAACACGACACTCATATAGTTCTATGTTGCCTCTGTAAAGAAAATCAAGGGGGGCAGCGTATATCATTTTGCACACAAAGGTGACACGTTCCCTCTCAGAACCACGAGCCTTCTTGAAAGAAGCTCCGGTTTGCAAGAAGCTTATACCAAAACTTGTTCCAATTCGGCCAATTTTTTTACCACAGCATGTTAGTGCTATGACATGACACCAAGCCAAGTTTCATGATTTTCAGGCGAGTTTTAGATTTACAAGAATTTAAAAACCAAGTTTCTCAATGTTCTCGACCGAGCCATGATGCCCAAATGTTTGAATTTCATTCCCATTTCTTGCATGGGACCTAGAAATTCACCCAAGGACACACATGTGATTTTTAACAAACTTTGGTGCACTGGAGCATGTGCTTGCAGTTCAAATTTGAATTATGCACATTAAATGACCAGAAACTCAATTAATGCATAAAAAGGCCAAACGAACCCGGAATAATTCCAAATTTTAATATGGCACTCATATAGTTCTATGTTGCCTCTATAAAGAAAATTAGGGGGAGGCAGCGTATATCATTTCGCACACAAAGGTGACACGTTCCCTCTCGGAACCACGAGGCTTGTTGAGAGAATCTCCGGTTTGCAAGAAGCTTATACCAAAACTTATCCCAATTCGGCCAAAAATTATACATATTAAAACAGGGTATAGATTATCTCGAACATCTCGCTACCTAGACCAATGTACTGTGATTTGAGTTCAACATAAAATGGATACAAATATTTGAATTGGAGATCGTATGGTACATGTAGTTCATATTGAAATATGATTACTACTATATGCATGTTTTCTGTTATTAAGATAATATTTAAATGATGGTATAACTTGACAACAATCATATAAAAATAAGGAAAATTGATTCAAATTTGGTCCGTGTGGTAGACGACAATATATATATTCATAGGGTGGAGTAAAATGTTCATATAAGATGGAAGATCAAAATGTAGGACTACATCCATTATAAACCGCAAGATCACCTAACGATATATTCGAATTCAACATAATGTGGATTCAAAAATTGAAATTCGAGATCCTGGCATTTGTAATCATATAAAAAGGGACATGACTCTTTCTTGTGGTGAGAATTTATTTGTCTTTTGTTGTCGTTCAGGGAAGTGTGAATTGATTTGGTAATGTACATGCTAATCTTGTTCTCCCGATTTTTTTACATTTTTCTTGTAGTTTTTTCAATGGCATTTATAGCAATATAGTAAAAGGGGACAGGACTCTCTTGTGTCTTGTATGAATTGTTTTTTTGTACACGTTAAGTTTGTTCTGCAGAACATGGAATCCCCGCCTTGTTAACCCGAAATTTTCAAGCTCGAGTATCTTTTGTCTCTTTTGTTGTGAAACTCCCGCATCTTCAACCCGCGTCGCGCCTTGTTATCCCGAAATTTCGACGGGCACGAAAACTCCCTCCTCATCCGAAATCAGTCCTGCAGCCCAGACACATGAAATCCCACTTCTACCCCTCAACCAGAAATGTCGCCTCGACGTCGTGTGGTCAAAACCGGCGGGGGTACGTTTGTAACTTACCCCACATTTCGGACAAGCGTGTCCCTAAGCCGTAGCTCCCCCTACCTTCCCCTTCGCCCCCCATTCATACATCGAGGCCGCCAAAACCCGCAAAACCTCATGCTCCTTCGCCGGCCTCCCGACCGCCGCCCAGCCGGAGACTCTTCCCCGACGACATCGTCCACAGCAACAGCTCAACGTCCCTCATCCACCGCACCGGATGAGGATCCGCCATCGATCTCATTGTCCCGCCGGATCAGCCGCCCCGTCCTCCACCTCCGAGGAGCTGCCCCGACATTCGCCTCGTCCATCGCCCCACATCCAACCCCACAAAGCCGTCTTGATGTGCCCCACCGAAACTGCAGCACCCTCACCAATTCCTCCAATGAAGCCGAGGCCTACTCAGTGCCACCAAGGAGGTTCTGCACTCACCGCTGCATTTTATCTTTTATTCGATCTCACGAGGCTGCCGGTGCTCGATACCGAGCAGCCATGGCGGGTCTCCATCGACGGCGCCGTCGTCGGCCACTTCCTCCACTGCGTCTCTCCCCCATGCCATTGCTTCCTCAGCAGCGACCTCCACACTAGCACTAGCTGCTGCTGCTCCGGCTCTTGCTCGCGCTGCTTGATAACCCACAAGTATAGGGGATCACAACAATTTTCAAGGGTAGAGTATTTAACCCAAATTTATTGATTCGACACAAGGGGAGCCAGAGAATATTTAAAGTATTAGTAGTTGAGTTGTCAATTCAACCATACCTGGAGATTAATTATCTGTAGCAAAGTAGTATGATAGTTTTGATAGTAGTAGCAACAACAATAGTAACGGTAACAGTGGTAGCAATAATTTTGTAGCAAGTGCAACAGTAATAATAGCAATAGTACTTAGCGAGAACGATATAAGAGAAATTCGTAGGCATTGGATCGGTCAATTTGTTGGATGATATTCATCATATAACAGTCATAACCTAGGGCGATATGGCACTACACTACTGCAGGATGCTGCTAACGCGACACTATGATCAGAGACCCTTCGACGAAACTGTGTGCGATGCCATAATTGTAGACAGTGGTGTAAAAAGACCATCAAAAGTGTGCAAAACGTTTGCGATGGAGGATGCATCAAACATGGTTCAGATTTTAGTTGCGTGTGCGATGCAGGGCATACGGTTCAGTTCAATTAACTGTTTGCGATGAGGAGGAACAAAAGAAACGGGCAGCCAGATGGAGGTGTGTGCAATATACAGCATACGGTTCACTCGGCTGAACTGTTTGTGATTAGGCAACACAAAAGAAACAGTCAGCCAGATGAAGGTGTGTGCGATATACGGCATGCGGTTCACTCGGATGAACTGTTTACGTTGAGACATGAGAACAGAAACGGTTCAACTTAACAAGATGTGTGTGATACGCGGCAAACAGGTCTGTAATCAGAAATGTATGTGAAGACCGAGAATAACACAGAGGGTTGCCACTAATAAGACGTGTGTATTGTGCGATGGGATTGCATACAGAAGATATATATACACATATATATACACACACACACACACATATATATACATATATATAGGTGGCTACTACAACCATGGCATTTGCACACACCAAAGCAAACTATTACATGCATAATTACATAGGTGGCTACTACACACATGACATTTCCACACACCAATAAAGTAAACTATATATTACATGCATGATTAACTAGCATAAATGATGATCTGTGCATCATCTACTTCTTGTGATGCTTGCTCTGCTTGTGGCTCGATCCGGGCTCATCAATTTTGGTAACGAGGCATTCCTCATGTCAATGATCTGCCTATGCATCTCGTAGCATGTGTACACACTCTTGGCTGCGAACCTGAGGTGAGGTTCATCTAGTTGCCGCATCCAGGCCCTGTGCCAGGATAGGGGACTTGTTCTCTGGGCATCCTGCTTCATCTTTTTGTAGTAGGGGTCGATGATGGCCGAGGCGAGTTCGACCAGGGAGTCCTTCTTCGTGCTGCCCTAGACCCTATAGTGGTCATGGATTTCGACAAGGTTCTTGCAATCCAAGCCCGTAACATGGAGCGCGTTTACATCGTCGGTGGTTTCCACCGTGGAGAACTTGTAGTCGGTGCTGTTGACAAACCTGTTGAAACAGTCGCATGGCTTTGTGGCCATGCGGTAGTGGTAGATGAGGACATGAAGGCCCATGCACAACTGGGCGACAACAACCTTCTGACCTATGCCGGGACAACCGGTGGTGTACTGGAGGTCGATGCCGACCACCTTGTACTTGTCTCGAGCAAGCAACTGCTCAACGTTGTTGATGTAGTCGTCCACCACGGCCGGGTCGATGGTGTACACCACCGAGAGATCCGTCTTCCTCGCGTGGATCTCCACTCTATGCTCGCCGAACTCCATTGGAGCATCGCTGGACATCCCCTCTCTATGTGTCGTCGTGGGTGTGCTTGTTCTGTTGTGGGGCGCGATTGAAAGGTTGAAGAGACTAAGGTTAAAATGGCCGCGGGAATAAAAGGGGAAGCCGGACGGCCAGAAATATCGGCAGGCCCTGATGGCAGTTCTCATTTGCAGCACGTAACTCCATCGTGCCGCACGTAACTGCATCGTGTGGCAACGCGCGCGGCGCAATCGCATGCATATGGGGGCCCCAACGTGATCGTGCGCACGCCCAACTGCTGGCAGAGCACGCATGGAGGAACACGAGCAGAGCGCTCTGTGGAGGGACACGAGCAGTTCAACGCGCAAGGAAAAGCTGTCCACAAGCCTAAGCATGCCACGGTGCCTAACGGTGAGCAGAGCTTGCCGAGGGATGTGAGCAGAGGCCGGCACAGTGATAAGTGGCAAATAAGACGAACTGTGCGAGCGATGTCAGAGACATCAAGCACAAATCAGATTAGAGTTGCCTGTGTGTCGGAGTAATTGACCATGGGTACCCCGAAGACGGCAAGAAAATATTTCAAGACATCGGGGCTAGGAAAAGCCCCTCAGTCCGACTGCTCGGGCCGCCCCAGACGGCCCCCTGTCCGACTGCCCGGGCCGAATCATCACCCGACCTACTCCTCCGGCCGGTTGTTCCAGCCGGCCTGCTGCGCGGAGTCGGCCGCTGCACCGACCCAACACCGACCCGACACCGACAAGACGGTTGTACATGAACATTGTTCACGTGTCACCTCATGTCATCATGTATAGTGTCACTTGTCCCTAGGCACTACTTGTGAAGTGACCCAGGAGACAAGCATGACACCCCACCATACCCCCTTGTTCCCATGCCACCACATAGCTTACATGCTAAGCTAGACATGCCTATATAAGGCACACATCCATCCATCCACAACTCCACTCACTCATGCATGCATACATGCCCATGGGCACACGCCCATTTAGGCAGCCATATGACATTCGGCCACTAGAGCGTGCATGCCCATCCGTCCACCCGCATATATACGAGATCAGGTGCCCATAGCACTGATCTCAGATACAGCTCCAAGAGCACTCTGTACCAGATATACCACATATACTCAGAAATGCAGGAGTAGGGGTATTATCTCTCCAGAGAGCCCCGAACCTAGGTAAACTACTGCGTGATACTCGCATACCCGTCCTTGGATATTCCGGAAGCAGTCTTGCCCTCACACTAAGCCACTGATAGAGGCGAGGGTCCCGATCTTTCGATGAGATGATAACTATCGATTTGGTGAAGATGACTTTGACGATCCGACTACAAACGTGCACGACGTTGCGCCTTAGCAATCGCTAAACCAACTCCGAGAGGTTATTGACCACGCTGAAGCACAATCAACCTGACCACGAAGGTCTATTCCTGCAAGCAATCGAAGAACGACCAAGAATATGATAAAGCAATCTGAATATTGCGAATATATATGAAGTATTGATAATGGTGGGGATCCGGAAGCGATCTTGGTCTGGTCGTTGGACACAAACGAAGTACACGAAGTTGCAATGGCTAACTTTTAACTAAACAAATCCCAAGGAAAAAGCTACTAGATGGATCTACTTATATAGAAGTAAGGGGTGGCGGCCAAGGAGGTGGGAGGACGTCCCAAGGCAGCCTAAAACTAAATCTAGGTCGTACAAGGCCAATGGGCTCAAGTGGAGGTGATGTAACACCTTTGGACTTGTAGTTTGACTCGGATTCTGCTGCAGCATCAGATTGTTTCGTCCACAACTCAACGCTCCGGACGAATTTGAAGGTGATTCCAATTGGGTTGGAAAGTGCACGAAATCTAGTTTCCAACAAAAAAAGAATCACCCAATTCGGAGTCCGTATGAAAAACTTGTGTCCGTTTTGAGTCAGGTGTGTCTGTGGAGTCCGAATCTGAATCCAGAACGTGAGAGACTTGGACTCTATCTTCTCTTGGGCCAAAAGTGACGTGAGAGAACTTTTTGGACAGCAAATAAACATCTCTTTCTTCCTTATCTTCATATGTGGATTGTACAAATGTCCCATACACCTGCAATTAGACAAAACACAAAAGTGTGTGAAGTATTTTTGTTCTGGATAACATAAATAGATTATTGAATAGTTTGCACTAGAAATCACCTGACAAATATGCATATATGCAATATTTTTGGTCATATCCAAGGTAGTCATGTCCTCATCAGCCACCCTGTGGCATCTGTTGCCTCGCTGGCCCCCCGTGAGAATACCACGACAGTTGGCGCCCACCATGGGGCCTACTGCTACGGGTCTCGCAGTCCGGGCGGGATCATCTTCGTCTCCACCTGTAACACCCCGGATGTAATTTACCTTATATGTACTCCAACTCTTGCCGTTTCCGGCGCTAAGTTATTTTATTTCCTCGGGTTCGGGTTTTTGTCTCCGTGTGTTGTTGTCGTTGTCATGCATCTCATAACATCTCATCATGTGCATCGCATTTGCATACGTGTTCGTCTCATGCATCCGAGCATTTTCCCCGTTGTCCGTTTTGCATTCCGGCGCTCCTATCTCCTCCGGTGGTCCTTTCTACCTTCCTTTCGTGTGTGGGGGTTAAACATTTCCGGATTGGACCGAGACTTGCCAAGCGGCCTTGGTTTACTACCGGTAGACCGCCTGTCAAGTTTCGTACCATTTGGACTTCGTTTGATACTCCAACGGTTAACCGAGGGACCGAGAAGGCCTCGTGTGTGTTGCAGCCCAACACCCCTCCAATTTGGCCCAAAACCCACCAAAAACCTCTCCATCATCTAAAGCATTTGATCACGATCGCGTGGCCGAAAACCGCACCTCATTTGGACTCTCCTAGCTCCCTCTATATATAAATAGGTGCACTCCCCCGAAAATTCCGGATCCCTAACCCTAGCCCCGCTCCCTCTCCGCCGCCGGACAAAAATCGCCGGGCCGGACGTGTCCGACCCGCGCCGCCGCCGCCGCCACATGGCGCCTCCCCATTCGCCCGGCCGCCTCCCTCCGCCGCCGGCCCGGTTGAGCCGGGATCGGGCCCCCCGAGCCCACCTGCTACAGCACCGCCCCGCGCCTCTCCCTCGCCCGCGGAGCCGCGCCGCCCGCGCCGGCGAGGTCTTCCACCGGCGCCGCTCCGTCTCCGGCTGCCGAGCTCGCCGCCGCCTGCCATCGCTGCGCCGGCGCCGCCTCCACTCCGCCCTCGAGCTCCTCCGCGCCACCGCAAGTCCGGCGACCTCGGCCGGAGCTCCCCAACTCCGGCTACGTACGAACTCTGACGACCTCCCTTGCGAAATCCGGCAACCTCAAGCTCCTGTTCCGGCATTCCTCGTAAAGCGTGCACGATCCGGATCCAGATCTGGATCTGAGGTTGACCTAATCTTGCCCGAAACCCTAATAATTTGCATTTTTCATTATGCTATATCTCCGCATCCGTAGCTCCGTTTTGGGCGTGTATCATATCAAAATGTTCATCTCAGAGAGCACATCATTTCATCTCATTGCATCATTTTCATTTGAGCTCATCTCGATGCCCGAAATGCTGTTGGAAGAGAGCTATTTGAGATAATTGTCAGATCTGCTGCACCAAATAGCCTTTTGTCATTTTTGCCATGATTAATGTGTGCATGATATGCCCCTGAGCTCTACATGAGTTTTGTTATATGCTTTGCCATCTTTACAGAGGTGGTATCCATGTATTTTTTTGATGTGTGTGGTGACTAGCACAAGCTTGCAAAGTGGTGCATTCGTTAATGCTGATTTCAGGGACTTAGAGATTTCACTAAGTCCTTGATCTGTTTTTATCAATATGCCATATGTTCATGTTGTTTCCTAGTGATCCTGCCTCTTTTGAGGATGATCAGTAAGGATGGTTTGTTAATATTGTGGTGCTCTATCCATCCATGTCCTTGTTTTCAATTATGGAGCACCCTAGCTTGAGTCAATCGAGCTCTACTTTTGCTATTTCGTGAATCTGGGCAGATTGTCTACTTGTTAGCAATTTTCCCGAGGATGTTGTTGTTGATCTGTGCATGCTATGTTGTTGTTCTTGCCATGTCTAGCTTATACAATGTGTATTTTTGATGGGTGTATGCTTAGATTGTCATGCCTTGCTCTGTAGTGAGCGCATCGAGCTCGTGAACATGCCTACATGTTAACAGATTTGCATGCTCCAGTTTTTCTCTAAGTCTGAGATCTGATTATGTTTTTGCCATGTTCACATGCTTGCAATTGTATTTTCTGATCCCTTTTGGCTCAAGGTCACTAAGGAACTTTTGTTAAGCTCTTTGAGTAGCTCCATGTCATGCCTTGATTTGCCATGTTAAGTTTCTTTAGCTTATAGTTTTCATGCTCCAAAGTGTGCTACCTGATCTGAAATTCCAGGCTAGTGTTAATTTCACTAAGTTTGAAACCTGTTTATCAATTGCACTTTTGCCATGCTTGTTTGAACCTGTTAATAGATGAATTGGCCGTAGCTCAGTTTTAATCTTTTGTCAAGCATCATGAGTGGATCCCTGCCATGTATTTTGTTGCCATGTTTGAGTGCTATAGCATAATTATCTTGGTGCATATAGATGGCTACTTGTTGTTTGTCGCAGACCGGTGCCATATTTGTTTTGCTTGCCATTTCCAAACCGTGCATCCGAGTCCGGTGTTCTTTATATCGATTTCAACCGAAATCACCTCACCTTTCCAGTGGCACTCTTGGATTTCCAAGTTGAGGCCAGGTTCAATCATTCCTTGTCAACTCTTGCATATGCATCACATATCGCATCCCGCATAGCATACCATGTTTGCATCATGTTGTTCGAGCATTTGCACGTGGTTGATTGTGTTCCTTTTGCTTGTTTGTCTTGTTTGGGTAGAGCCGGGAGTCGATTTCGCTAACGAGGAGCCCGTTGAGTCTGCTTTCGAGGATCCAGTCAACTCTGACAACTTTGCAGGCAAGATGATCATACCCTCGAAATCACTTCTATCTTTGCTTTGCTAGATGCTCGCTCTTTTGCTATGCCTATGCTACGATGCCTACCACTTGCTTATCATGCCTCCCAAATTGCCATGTCAAACCTCTAACCCACCATGTCCTAGCAAACCATTGATTGGCTATGTTACCGCTTTGGTCATCCCCTCTTATAGCGTTGCTAGTTGCAGGTGAAGATTGGAGATCGTTCCTTGTTGGAACATTATTTTCTTGTTGGGATATCACTATATTATCTTGTTACTTAATGCATCTATATACTTGGTAAAGGGTGGAAGGCTCGGCCTTTTGCCTAGTGTTTTGTTCAACTCTTGCCGCCCTAGTTTCCGTCATATCGGTGTTATGTTCCCGGATTTTGCGTTCCTTACGCGGTTGGGTAATGATGGGAACCCCTTGACAAATCGCCTTGAATAAAACTCCTCCAACAATGCCCAACCTTGGTTTTACCATTTGCCACCTAGCCTTTTTTCCCTTGGGTTTCCGGAGCCCAAGGGTCATCTTATTTAAACCCCCCCGAGCCAGTGCTCCTCTGAGTGTTGGTCCAACCTGTCAGCTGCCGGTGGCCACCAGGGGCAACTCTGGGCTGGCCTACTCGTACCTTGGACAATCTGAGTGTGCCCTGAGAAAGAGATATGTGCAGCTCCTATCAGGATTTGTCGGCACATTCGGGCGGTGTTGCTGGTTTAGTTTTACCTTGTCGAAATGTCTTGTAACCGGGATTCCGAGTCTGATCGGGTCTTCCCGCTAGAAGGAATATCCTTCGTTGACCGTGAGAGCTTGTCATGGGCTAAGTTGGGACTCCCCTGCAGGGATTTGAACTTTCGAAAGCCGTGCCCACGGTTATGGGCAGATGGGAATTTGTTAATGTTCGGTTGTAGATAACTTGAACCTTAACTTGATTAAAATGAATCAACTACGTGTGTTACCGTGATGGTCTCTTCTCGGCGGAGTCCGGGAAGTGAACACAGTGTTGGAGTAATGATTGTCGTAGGTTGTTCTCTAGTTCTTCGTTCGTGCTTTGCCTTCTCTTCTCGCTCTCTTTTGCGAACAGGTTAGCCACCATATACGCTAGTCGCTTGCTGCAGCTCCACATATTACCTTACCTTTCCTATAAGCTTAAATAGTCTTGATCGTGAGGGTGCGAGATTGCTGAGTCCCCGTGGCTCACAGATTACTTCCGAACCAGATGCAGGGCCCGATGACTCCGTTCCAGATGATGCGTTTGAGCTCAAGTGGGAGTTCGACGAAGACTCATGCCGTTACTATGTGTCTTTCCCTGATGATCAGTAGTGGTGCCCAGTTGGGGCGATCGGGACCATGTCGCTTGTTGGGGTTGATCTTTTATTTTGGTACCGTAGTCGGACCATGATTGCATTGGTTGATGTAATGCTACTTATGTACTTTGTGTGACGTGGCGAGTGTAAGCCAACTATGTACCTTTCCCCTTATTATCTATTTACATGGGTTGTTGTGAAGATTACCTTACTTGTGACATTGCTTTCAATGCAGTTATGCCTCTAAGTCGTGCTTCGACACGTAGGAGCCATAGCCGCATCGAGGGCGTTACAAGCTGGTAATCAGAGCCTTCCCCGACCTTAGGAGCCCCCACTGCTTGACCGAATTAGCGGACGAGTTGAGTCTAGAAAATGTTTTGAGTCATTTAGGAATTATATATCGGAGAGTTTAGGAATTCTTTTTACTCCCCAGTCCCTTCATCGCTCTGGTAAGGCATCCTGACGTAGAGTTTTGACTCTTATCTTCTCAAATTTCACTAAAAAAAATTTAGGATCATGCGGGTATCTTAGAATCGTTCTGATGGATTTGTGACAAGAACATTGTTCTTGGTGCCTCCTGTCATTTAGGGGTTGTGGCAGTGTCCCGGGGAGTTGAGCTCCGAGGTGTTGTCGTCAAAATTTTATCGTTGTAGTTCTAGAATACCTGAGTTTAGTTCGCCGACATCGAAAATCTCTTTTATGCAGTTGTTGGTGAGATAACCTCGACGCCACCCAGTACTGGGGCAGGAGTTCAGGAGTATTGCCATAACTTGTATAATGGATGCTTTTCGAAGGTTGAGGTAGACGATTTCCGAAGTTTTTCTCGGTTATGTGTTGAAGGATGGATACAGCTGGATGTAGGATTTGCTAGATTTGGGTGACATATTATGCTTCCCCTGTATCCCCAACACCTGATTGCATAACCGGAAAGGTTCGGGAGTTTCATAGGTGGGAATTCTTGTAGCTCTAGTTCTTCTTCCACGGATATTTGGTTTGAGATTGGGTGATCTTTACCGAGTATTCGTTCTTGCTCCGTACCTTGTTGATTTATTCCTCTACCTAAATTCTAGGTGGCTTCTTAATTTATGGATATGTGACCATGTCAATTGGAATGCATTCGTTCATTTTGTTCGAATTTGAAGACTATATGTTGCAATTTCTACCCGTTGGATTCAGCTTCAATTTTATCTATCAATGTGCTAATGGATGTCAACCTCTTCAGGATGGATCCTCCAATGTGCACGACTCCGAATCCTGATCCGCCACCACCACCTCCTCCTCCGAAGGCATGGCAAGCTGTGATGGCTGCTACCAATGCAAACACGCGGTTGATCAGGCAAATTCTTCAAGAGCGCAACCAAGCGAACCAAGGCAACAAATGCAACAATCAGACTCACTTTGCTACACTCAACCAGTTCCTTGCTAACCAGCCAAAGACCTTCAGCAATTGTGTTGAGGCAACTGATGCTGACGATTGGCTTGTGGACTTGTGCAAGCATTTCGAGTGCAGTAACATCAGGCCTGAGGACTTTGTCAAGTTCGCTTCCTTCCAACTCAAAGACCAAGCTGCAGAATGGTTTTAGCCGTACAAAGATTCCAGAGGAGGCCGTGCGATTACCTGGGATGAATTCCGTCAAGACTTCAAAGCTCATCATATTCCTCAGAGCGTGGTTGAAAGCAAGCGTGAGGAATTCCACAACATGAAGCAAGGCTCTATGTCTGTCTATGACTACAACAAGTTGTTTCAGAAGCTCGCTCGCTTTGCTAAGTAGGACGTCCCTGACGAGGAGAGCATGATATATCAGTTCAGGGGTGGTCTCAGAGAAGAAATCCAGCTAGCTCTTGTTCTCTTTGAGCCGTTGAGGTATGATGAGTTCTACAACATGGCATTGAAGCAAGAGGCTGCTCAACTGAAGTGTGATGCTTCCAAGAAGCGAGTCAGAGATGCTACTCCTTCTTCCTCTACTCAAGTGGCCAAGCAGCAGAAGTATTGGCTTCCTCCTCCTCCGTTCTGTCAGCCGTTTCAACAGAAGAGCAAAGGTGGCAGTGGATCTTCCCACCCACCCAACCCTGGCTTTCAGAACAAGACTTCGTCTCAAGCTCCAAGATCGAGTGCTCCGTATCACCGTCCGCTTTCAGAGGTCACGTGCAACAAGTGCCAACAGAAGGGTCACTATGCCAACAAATGCTTCAATCAAAGGCGTCTCCCTCCTCCTCCTCCTGTGAGATCGGCAAGTACAACTGATAGAGGCTAAGGTGTCCCGATGTTTCGATGAGATGGTGGCTATCGTTTTCTGTGGGAGTCGACCTTGACGATCCGACTACGAACGTGTGAGACGTCGCGCCTTAGCAATCGCTAAACCAACTTCCGAGGGTTATTGACCACGCCGGAGCACGATCAACCTGACCACGAGGGTCTATTTCCTGCGAGCAAACGAAGAACAAGCAAGAAACTGAGATTGCAATCGGGATATTGCGAATATAAGATGAAAGCTTTATTGATCAAGGTGGGGTTCTGTGACGTCTTGGTCTGGTCGTTGGACACAAATGAAGTACGCAAAGTTGCACCTATGGCGAACTTTTAATCTAAACAAAACCCAAAGTCTAAATGACGCCCTAAGGGCTGTATATATGGAGGAAGAGGGGGGAATTTCGTGGCCCTTGAGGGTGAGGTCCGAAACCAACCCTAACTCTTGTTTCCCCACACATATGGACTCTAAAAATAGCCTATACTTAAGTATTTCGAAATTACATGGGCCTGGCCCATTAATAAGGTGACGCAGCACCTAGAATAGCCTATGGACGAATATTATGAAGTGGCATCTTGTATATTTCGTCCAAGGCTTCATGCACTCCTTATGGCGGCTTCAAAGTCCTGAAATCATCACTTGTAACTCCGTTCTTGATCCCCTTGCACATGCCATCAACTCCATGCGTGTTCTTGCTCCAATGTTCATCCTTCTCCAAGCTAGGCCCTTCATTTGTAAGCAAAACAAATGTATCCAATTTAGGTAGCATCATAATCTCATGAACATTAGAATCATTACCAAGAAACAAAAGTACCTGGTAATTTAATTGGCGTGCGCGAGCTCTAGTAATTGGTCCAGTATATGTAATAGTAGGGGCTGTGGGTGTAACAATGGTATTGATGTCCTCATCATCCTCCCCTTCTTGAAATGAAGTTGTCCTCGACGGAAGCGCATCTTCCTCACCCAAATAAGGCTTCAAATCTGCAATGTTAAAAGTGGGACTAACCCCAAAATCTACAGGTAGCTCAAGTTTATATGCATTATCATTTATTTTCTCTAACACCTTAAAAGGACCATCAGCACGTGGCATTAGCTTTGATTTGTGCAGATTAGGAAATCTATCTTTACGCAAATGTAACCAAACAAGATGATAGAGGCAAAGGTGTCCCGTCTTTCGATGAGATGATGGATATTGCTTTGGTGGAAGTCGACTTTGACGATCCGACTATGAACGTGCGAGGACGTCGCGCCTTAGCAATCGCTAAACCAACTCCGAGAGGTTATTGACCACGCCGGAGCACGATCAACCTGACCACGAGGGTATGTTTCCTGCGAGCAAACGAAGAACAAGCAAGAAACTACGATTGCAATCTGGATATTGCGAATATAAGATGAAAGCTTTATTGATCAAGGTGGGGTTCTGTGACGCCTTTGTCTGGTCGTTGAACACAAACGAAGTACGCGAAGTTGCAGCTATGGCGAACTTTTAATCTAAACAAAACCCAAAGTCTAAACGGTGCCCTAAGGGCTGTATATATGGAGGAAGAGAGGGGGAATTTCGTGGCCCTTGGTGGAGGGGTCCGAAATCAACCCTATCTCTTGTTTCCCCACACATACAGACTCTAAAAATAGCCTATACTTATGTATTTCGAAATTACATGGGCCTGGCCCAATAAAAAGGTGACGCAGCACCTATAATAGCCTCGGGACGAAATTTATGAAGTGGCATCTTGTATATTTCGTCCATGGCTTCATGCACCCATTATGGTGGCTTCAAAGTCCTGAAATCATCACTCGTAACTCCGTTCTTGTTCCCCTTGCGCATGTCATCATCTCCATGCTTGTTCTTGCTCCAATGTTCATCCTTCTCCAAGCTAGGCCCTTCATTTGTAAGCAAAACAAATGTATCCAATTTAGGCAGCATCATATTCTCATGAACATTAGAATCATTACCAAGAAACGAAAGTACCTGATAATTTAATTGGCGTGCGCGAGATCTAGTAATTGGTCACGTATATGTAGCAGTAGGGGCTGTGGGTGTAACAATGGTATTGATGTCCTCATCATCCTCCCCTTCTTGAAATGAAGTCGTCCTCGACGGAAACTCATCTTCCTCACCCAAATAAGGCTTCAAATCTGCAATGTTAAAAGTGGGACTAACCCCAAAATCTGCAGGCAGCTCAAGTTTATATGCATTATCATTTATTTTCTCTAACACCTTAAAGGGACAATCAGCACGTGGCATTAGCTTTGATTTGTGCAAATCAGGAAATCTATCCTTACGCAAATGTAACCAAATAAGATCTCCAGGTGCAAACACAACATGTTTTCTACCCTTATCTCCAGCAAGTTTATATTTAGCATTCATACGCTCAATGTTTTCCTTAGTTAACTCATGCATTTTTAAAATAAATTCAGCACGTTATTTAGCATCAAAATTAACCTTCTCCGAAGATGGAAGAGGCAACAAATCAATAGGTGCACGAGGTAGGAAACCATACACAACTTCAAAAGGGCACATCTTAGTAGTAGAATGCAATGAACGATTATAAGCAAATTCAATATGAGGCAAGCATTCCTCCCACATTTTCTTATTATTCTTCAAAACAGCCCTAAGCATAGTAGACAACGTTCTATTGACTACTTCAGTTTGTCCATCAGTTTGGGGGTGACAAGTAGTACTAAAAAGCAGTTTAGTCCCCAACTTAGCCCATAAACAACTCAAAAAGTGGCTAAGAAATTTAGTATCACGATCTGAAACAATAGTATTTGGCACACCATGCAAGCGAATAATTTCACGAAAGAACAAATCAGCAACATTAACAGCATCATCGCTTTTATGACATGGTATAAAGTGTGCCATTTTCGAGAATCTATCCACGACAACAAATATGCTATCCCTCCCCTTCTTTGTTTGAGGTAAACCTAAAACAAAGTCCATAGATATATCCTCCCAAGGAACACTAGGTACAGGAAAAGGCATATATAAACCATGAGGATTGAGTCGTGACTTAGCTTTTTGACATGTAGTGTATCGAGCAATAAAACGCTCAACATCCCGTCTCATCTTTGGCCAAAAGAAATGTGTAGCAAGTACGTCCTCCGTCTTCTTCACGCCAAAGTGTCCCATTAATCCTCCTCCATGCGCCTCCTGCAACAACAAAAGACGAACGGAGCTAGCTGGAATGCATAGCTTGTTAGCACGAAACACAAATCCATCGTTAACGACGAACTTGTTCCACATTCTTCCTTCTTTACAATTCTGCATTACATCTTTAAAATCAGCATCATGCACATATTGATCTTTGATGGTCTCCAAACCAAATATTTTGAAGTCAAGTTGTGAAAGCATAGTATAGCGGCGAGACAATGCATCAGCAATAACATTTTCTTTTCCCTTCTTGTGTTTAATGACATAAGGAAAAGTCTCAATGAATTCAACCCATTTAGCATGTCTACGATTCAGTTTAGCTTGACTTTTAATATGTTTCAAAGATTCATGATCAGAATGTATAACAAACTCTTTGGGCCATAAATAATGTTGCCATGTTTCTAAAGTCCGAACAAGAGCATATAATTCTTTATCATAAGTAGAATAATTCAGACTAGGCCCACTCAATTTTTCAGAAAAGTATGCAACAGGTTTGCCATCTTGTAATAACACACCTCCTAATCCAATTCCACTAGCATCACATTCAAGCTCAAAAGTCTTACTAAAATCAGGAAGTTGGAGTAAAGGAGCATGTGTCAACTTATCTTTCAATACCGTGAAGGCTTCTTCCTGTGCGGTACCCCAAACAAAAGGCACATCCTTCTTTGTAAGCTCGTTGAGAGGTCCAGCAATGGTGCTGAAATCTCTCACAAAACGCCTATAGAATCCAGCGAGGCCAAGAAAACTCCTCACTTGTGTGACCGTTTTGGGCTGCGGCCAACTCTCAATAGCTTCAATCTTGGCTTTGTCAACTTCAATTCCCTGTGGAGTAACAACATAGCCAAGAAAAGATACTCGGTCGGTGCAAAAGGTGCACTTCCCAAGGTTACCAAACAAACGTGCTTCACGTAGAGCAATAAAAACAGCACGTAAATGTTCCAAATGTTCTTCCAAAGATCTGCTATAAATCAGTATGTCATCAAAGTAAACTACCACAAATCGTCCAATGAAAGCACATAAAACTTCGTTCATTAATCTCATGAAAGTACTAGGTGCATTAGTTAACCCAAAAGGCATGACTAACCACTCATATAATCCAAACTTAGTTTTAAATGCTGTTTTCCATTCATCTCCCAATTTCATACGAATTTGGTGGTAGCCACTACGCAAATCAACTTTGGAGAATATTGTAGAACCACTCAATTCATCAAGCATATCATCTAGCCTAGGAATAGGATGACGATAACGAATAGTAATATTATTAATGCCTCTACAATCAACACACATACGTGATGTACCATCCTTTTTCGGCACTAGAATAATAGGAACAGCACAAGGACTAAGGGATTCGCGTATATAACCTTTGTCGAGAAGCTCTTGTACTTGGCGCATAATCTCCTTCGTCTCCTCTGGATTGGTACGGTATGGTGCACGGTTTGGCAGTGAAGCACCGGGAATTAAGTCAATCTGATGCTCAATCCCTCGAATAAGCGGTAATCCCGGTGGCACGTCTTGTGGAAAGACGTCAGCGAACTCCTGCAAAATGTTAGTGACAGCAGGAGGCAAAGAGGAAGGCACGTCCTCGAATGAAAATAATGCCTCTTTGCACACAAAAGCATAGCAAACAGATTTGCCGAAATCTAGCTCATCAATATCAGATTTGGTGGCAAATAAACATGCACTTTTCAATTTAATTTCAGAAGCAACACTAGATGGTTTATTGTTAGGCTTCATTTGTTGCTCAAATTCTTTTGCCACAATCTGATTTTCACTCTTATTCGTCTCCTGTTTTGCTTTATTAGCTCTATTAATATCATCTTTCAAAATGAAATCAGGAGTCATAGGAAGCAAAGTAATATTTTTATCCTTATGAACAAGAGTATAGTGATTGTTTCTACCATGGTGTGCAGAATTTTTATCAAATTGCCATGGTCTACCAAGTAATAAGGAACATGCTTGCATAGGTACCACATCACAATCAACAAAATCAGCATATGTAGAGATACTAAAATGCACACGAACAGTACGTGTTACCTTAACCTTGCCGCTGTTGTTGAACCATTGGATGTAGTAAGGATGTGGATGTGGTCTTGTGGTGAGAGAAAGCTTCTCCACCATCTCCATGCTAGCCAAGTTGTTGCAGCTCCCTCCATCTATTATGACGCGCACAGAACGTTCCTTCACAACTCCCTTGGTATGGAACAAATTGTGCCTCTGATTTTGCTCAGCTTGTGTGACCTGCACACTCAAAACACGTTGAGCAACTAAACATTCATACCTGTCAGCGTCTTCAGGAGCCATGTATTG
Organism: Triticum dicoccoides; assembly: GCF_002162155.2. NCBI lineage: Eukaryota > Viridiplantae > Streptophyta > Magnoliopsida > Poales > Poaceae > Triticum > Triticum dicoccoides. Next base: position 361,141,658 of record NC_041392.1, read on the forward strand.
CGTCTCATGATCAGAATCATCTCCACCATGTTCTTCACGTGTAATAAGAGCCAAAGTCTCCTCATCATAGTCACTAGCAGACTCATATCCACCATCCGCGGTAGCAATCATCACACGCGGAGATTTGCATTCTCTCGCATAATGACCTCCTCCCTTACAACGACGACAAATAATATCACTTGTGTGCCCTGTTGATGCCATGGAAGAAGAAGAACGCTGTGCAGGCCCCGCAGGTGCGCTCTTGGCCGATAATGGTGGTTGTTCCTGTTTTCTTGTATCACGGCTGGAGGTGGCACCGGATGGAGGTGCTAGTGCAGTTGAAGTAGAAGATGCACGTGGTGTCCATGATGAAGGTCGGCCTGCAGAAAAGTTAGTTCGCCCCAATGCTTGTCGATCCTGCACTTCACGTTCAGCTTTACAAGCAAGATGGAATAAATGAGTGATATTAGTATACTCCTTATAGTCTAGAATGGTCTGAATCTCTCTATTTAATCCACCCAGAAAACGTGCAAGCATAGCTTCATTCTCCTCAACAATACCACATCTAATCATGCCAGTTTGTAATTCCTGATAATATTCTTCTACAGAATTTTTTCCTTGTCTTAAACGCTGCAATTTTTGAAGCAATTCACGTTGATAATATGGTGGAACCCAACGCGTACGCATAGCAGTTTTCAAAGCAGCCCAAGTAGTTGGAATAGGATATAATCTACAATGTTCAGACCACCATACACATGCAAAACTAGTGAAAGCACAAACGGCAGCAGCAACTCGTCTCTCCTCAGGATATTGTAAACATGTAAATCGTTGTTCAGTTTCTAACTCGCAAGTAAGATATATATCAGGAACATATCTACCCTCAAATGGTGGAATATTCAATTTCAGTTTAGGAATATGGACATCATCTCGTACCTGAGGTGGTGGTGCAGGCCTAGCATTACGAATATATACCTGAGGTCGACCTGCTGGTGGTGGTACAGGTGGCTGCACGTAGTGTTGATTTTGATCAACCTCATCCTCATAATCTCCCACATAATCATCCTCCTCCGCATCAGCAGCAGGAGCCACAGAAGTATCAACAGCAGCACCAACAGTTTGGCCAAACGCAAGAGGAACACGGCTTGCTCGGCGGAGGTCTGCTTCGCGACGTGGAGGTAGTCGTTGTTGTTGTTGTTGGAGAGGTGCGTTAGGTGCAGCGGGTGGTGGTGGTGGAAGACGCGCGAGCAATTCATTAAACTTGTTATCGAGCTTTGTTTCGAACGTCTTCTCAAGGCCAGTGATCTTCTCCATGGCCTCTTCAAAATTGTTCAGCACATCTTGCACCTGTTCAGTCATCATTTGCTGAAACTTATCATGAAGCTCCTTGTTCGATAAATTCTCCCAGTCAATCTCGTCGGCTTGTCCCGATCTTTCGATGAGATGATAACTATCGATTTGGTGGAGACGACTTTGACGATCCGACTACAAACGTGCACGACGTTGCGCCTTAGCAATCGCTAAACCAACTCCGAGAGGTTATTGACCACGCCGGAGCACAATAAACCTGACCACGAAGGTCTATTCCTGCAAGCAATCGAAGAACAAGCAAGAATATGATAAAAGCAATCTGAATATTGCGAGTATATATGAAGTATTGATAAAGGTGGGGATCCGTAAGCGGTCTTGGTCTGGTCGTTGGACACAAACGAAGTACACGAAGTTGCAATGGCTAACTTTTAACTAAACAAATCCCAAGGAAAAGCTACTAGATGGATCTACTTATATAGGAGCAAGGGGTGGCGGCCAAGGAGGTGGGAGGACGTCCCAAGGCAGCCTAAAACTAAATCTAGGTCGTACAAGGCCAATGGGCCCAAGTGGAGGTGATGTAACACCTTTGGACTTGTAGTTTGACTCGGATTCTGCTGCAGCATCAGATTGTTTCGTCCACAACTCAACGCTCCGGACGAATTTGAAGGTGATTCCAATTGGGTTGGAAAGTGCACGAAATCAGGTGTGTCTGTGCAGTCCGAATCTGAATCCAGAACATGAGAGACTTGGACTCTATCTTCTCTTGGGCCAAAAGTGACGTGAGAGAACTTTTTGGACAGCAAATAAACATCTCTTTCTTCCTTATCTTCATATGTGGATTGTACAAATGTCCCATACACCTGCAATTAGACAAAACACAAAAGTGTGTGAAGTATTTTTGTTCTGGATAACATAAATAGATTATTGAATAGTTTGCACTAGAAATCACCTAACAAATATGCATATATGCAATATTTTTTGTCATATCCAAGGTAGTCATGTCCTCATCATCCTCCCCTTCTTGAAAATAAAGCCGTCCTCGGCGTTGCTTAATCTGAAATGTGGCTAACAAAAGAGACAAGGTGTACATGTTGTATATGTATATGTCATCCATTTTTACTTCCCTTGATTTTTGCATATATGACACATGAATAGATGAGTAACTTGCATAGTTCATAAAATCTAAAGCCAAAAAATTAGCACAAGAAGTAGAAGGCATGAAAATATTGCAACTCAGTTTGCATATATAAGTGAAGCTCTTATTCATTTCAAAAGATTGACAATGTTCATCATTAAACCATCCCAACATTGGTGAATAAACCTTACTTGCATCAAATTTACATGCTACAACATGCTTAAATAAGCAAACATGCAATAAGTCATTCAACACAGAATCATCACCAAGATTAGAGGTCATATCAAAATGATTAAACATTGGTTCTTCTGCATCAATAGTTAATTCAATGGGTGCACTCAAAATTGTTGGTATTTCAGTTGTTTGATCACATGGCAAAGTCAAATTATCAACATAGTCCTCTAAAATAGGTGGTGTGATCAAAGTAGTGGGTAGCTCATCAGATGGTGCATTCAAATTGACAAGGCATTCATCATTCTCATGTAGAGATGGAAGATCAGTACCTTTGTCATTACCTCTTATGATCAACTCAGATAATGTAGCCACTCTCGGGGGCGATGTGTCACATGGTGGAGATGATGTAGTCCTGACAACAACGGATGTGGTTGTCATAGTATGCCTAGTAGTTGAAGGAACAATCATATCAACTCTTGGAATGTGCACCGTGCGCTTGTTCTCCTCGTGGCCAACACGTCGTTTTATTTCCTGTTCAGCTTTGCAAGCAAGATGAAACAAATGGTCCATAGGATAACACTGTTCATGAATTAGTATCTCTTGAATATCACGGTTTAATCCTCCCCAAAATCTATCCATAAAATCATCTTCACTTTCTTCTAAAGAGGAATGCAACAAGGTAGTTTGTAAATCATCATAATATTTTGTTACAGTTTTACTACCTTGTTTTAAGTGTTGCAACTTCTTAATCATGTCACGAGTATAATAAGCAGGGACGAAAGTATGTCGCATGGCAAGTTTCAAATCATCCCAAGTAGTAGGTATATAATCAGGGTGTAACCGACAATATTCACTCCACCAAACCAAAGCATAACCAGTGAAAGAACCAACCGCAACCTTAACCTTTTTATGTTCATTGAAATTATGGGAAGCAAATATATTTTTTATGTCGAACTCCCATTCAATATATAAAGCAGGTTTAAAACGGCCATTAAATGGTGGTATAGATACATTAACCTGATCATGTACATTTGGATGTTTGTGCACCTCTCGTGACGGTTGTGGTATTTGCAAAGGTGGTGGCACGTCTCCCGCGATCGACAAAGCCCATGAATTGACTCTGGATCCTGTCATGATTAGTAGAACAAGAAACAAAACCCAAAAATAATGTTCCTATAACTACTAGGATGTGGTGGTAAAACGCTCACAGTAAAGCAAATATCAATGTCTTACAAGTTCTTACCATGCAGCAGGCGGTGATCGGCAACCAGCGGTGTCAAGTAACTCCGAATATTGAGTAAAGCGATTGCCAGGGGAGCGTACGTATACACGGTGTAGAAATATGTGGAGCTGGGTTGGCTATATATGGTAGCAAAAGATTAGCAATAATCAATTCAAAGATGCAATGTTGAATAAACGCTCAACGACGGTACTGTGCTGGTCCTAGGCTAGACCGGACTAGAGACGCGAGCCTACAACACTAATGAGGTCACGGCGTAGCACAACTAGCATCAATGAAGGATACTAAGTAGCTCTTGACAGCAAGATATAAGTGAAGATCACAACGGCAGTGAAGATAATGATGAAAAACAACTGCCAAGCAGGATATACAACAACTCTCTCTCCAACTTTCCTCTTGAAAAGTTTGAGACAATTTTCTGATAAATTCTTTCAAATAATGCTACTAACTCAAGCTTTCCAATGCAAAAAGATTCACTCAATTCCGAGTTGATATGAGGAGTCAAAGAATTCTAAAACTGACCTGAAAAATTGGAACAAGCTGTGTTCACGAACTTCAGAGGGCAAAAAGACCTATTTACAAGCCGATTTTGAGGTGTCAAATATTGAACTAGCTTCTGCAACTATTTAGATGCGTCTCGTCGCTATCTTCAATTTGAGTACTCACGGAGCCAAAACGGACTTCGTATGAGGAAGATACACCTGTTTTACTGAACAGTGCGCAAAACAGATTCCAATCCGAATTCAGGTACGAGATTGATTCTAGATAGATCCAATTTTTTTTTCTTCTCTCTTTTTTTTCTCACGCTTTTTTTTTCTTTTTCTTCTCTCTCTTTTTCTTTTTTTTCTTTCCTTTTTTCTCTTTTTTTCTCTCTCTTTTTTTTCTCCCCCTTTCCAAGACAAACTAGATAAGATGCAGATTGGATTAGGCGAAGATGTGAATGACCTCAACTATGATTATGACAATGAACAGTGTGTAGCACGTGGTGGAAATTAATAGATGGGATGATGGACGGCGGAAGGGATAATGATGCAGCGGCGGCGTGACTAATGTGAACAGAACTCGAAACTCTAAAGGAACTAGACACTAAGACCAGCAACTGACACGACGATGCAACCGATAATTCAACTATGCAAGCAATGAATAGAAAATTGCAAAGGCTCAGACTGGCTTGGATAAAGGATGAATAGATCTAACTTTTGTTTTGTGGCTTTTTCTTGGACAATAGGTAAGAAAATAAATCTAATCTAGGAAAAACTGGAAATTCTCACCGAGCAACCTGAAAACTGATACCACTTGATAGAGGCGGGGTGTCCCGATCTTTCGATGAGATGATAACTATCGATTTGGTGGAGACGACTTTGACGATCTGACTACAAACGTGCAACGACGTTGTGCCTTAGCAATCGCTAAACCAACTCCGAGAGGTTATTGACCACGCCGGAACACGATCAACCTGACCACGAAGGTCTATTCCTGCAAGCAATCAAAGAACAAGCAAGAATATGATAAAAGCAATCTGAATATCGCGAATATGTATGAAGTATTGATAATGGTGGGGATCCGAAAAGTGGTCTTGGTCTGGTCGTTGGACACAAACGAAGCACACGAAGTTGCAATGGCTAACTTTTAACTAAACAAATCCCAAGGAAAAACTACTAGATGGATCTACTTATATAGGAGCAAGGGGTGGCGGCCAAGGAGGTGGGAGGACGTCCCAAGGCAGCCTAAAACTAAATCTAGGTCGTACAAGGCCAATGGGCCCAAGTGGAGGTGATGTAACACCTTTGGACTTGTAGTTTGACTCGGATTCTGCTGCAGCATCAGATTGTTTCCTCCACAACTCAACGCTCCGGACGAATTTGAAGATGATTCCAATTGGGTTGGAAAGTGCACGAAATCTAGTTTCCAACAAAAAAGGAATCACCCAATTCGGAGTCCGTATGAAAAACTTGTGTGCGTTTTGAGTCAGGTATGTCTGTGCAGTCCGAATCTGAATCCAGAACGTGAGAGACTTGGACTCTATCTTCTCTTGGGCCAAAAGTGACGTGAGAGAACTTTTTGAACAGCAAATAAACATCTCTTTCTTCCTTATCTTCATATGTGGATTGTACAAATGTCCCATACACCTGCAATTAGACAAAACACAAAAGTGTGTGAAATATTTTTGTTCTGGATAACACAAATAGATTATTGAATAGTTTGCACTAGAAATCACCTGACAAATATGCATATATGCAATATTTTTGATCATATCCAAGGTAGTCATGTCCTCATCACATTCAAGCTCAAAAGTCTTATTAAAATCAGGAAGTTGGAGTAAAGGAGCATGTGTCAACTTATCTTTCAATACCGAGAAGGCTTCTTCCTGTGCGGTACCCCAAAGAAAAGGCACATCTTTCTTTGTAAGCTCATTGAGAGGTGCAGCAGTGGTGCTGAAATCTCTCACAAAACGCCTATAGAACCCAGCGAGGCCAAGAAAACTCCTCACTTGTGTGACCGTTTTGGGTTGCGGCCAACTCTCAATAGCTTCAATCTTGGCTTTATCAACTTCAATTCCCTGTGGAGTAACAACATAGCCAAGAAAAGATACTCGGTCGGTGCAAAAGGTGCACTTCCCAAGGTTACCAAACAAACGTGCATCACGTAGAGCAATAAAAACAGCACGTAAATGTTCCAAATGTTCTTCCAAAGATCTGCTATAAATCAATATGTCATCAAAGTAAACTACCACAAATCGTCCAATGAAAGCACGTAAAACTTCGTTCATTAATCTCATGAAAGTACTAGGTGCATTAGTTAACCCAAAAGGCATGACTAACCACTCATATAATCCAAACTTAGTTTTGAATGCTGTTTTCCATTCATCTCCCAATTTCATACGAATTTGATGGTATCCACTACGCAAATCAACTTTGGAGAATATTGTAGAGCCACTCAATTCATCAAGCATATCATCTAGCCTAGGAATAGGATGACGATAACGAATAGTAATATTATAATGCCTCTACAATCAACACACATACGTGATGTACCATCCTTTTTCGGCACTAGAATAATAGGAACAGCACAAGGACTAAGGGATTCGCGTATATAACCTTTGTCGAGAAGCTCTTGTACTTGACGCATAATCTCCTTCGTCTCCTCTGGATTGGTACGGTATGGTGCACGGTTTGGCAGTGAAGCACCGGGAATTAAGTCAATCTGATGCTCAATCCCTCGAATAGGCGGTAATCCCGGTGGCACGTCTTGTGGAAAGACGTCAGCGAACTCCTGCAAAATGTTAGTGACAGCAGGAGGCAAAGAGGAAAGCACGTCCTCGAATGAAAATAATGCCTCTTTGCACACAAAAGCATAGCAAACAGATTTGCTGAAATCTAGCTCATCAATATCAGATTTGGTGGCAAATAAACATGCACTTTTCAATTTAATTTCAGAAGCAACACTAGATGGTTTATTATTAGGCTTCATTTGTTGCTCAAATTCTTTTGCCACAATCTGATTTTCACTCTTATTTGTCTCCTGTTTTGCTTTATTAGCTCTATTAATATCATCTTTCAAAATGGAATCAGGAGTCATAGGAAGCAAAGTAATATTTTTATCCTTATGAACAAGAGTATAGTGATTGTTTCTACCATGGTGTACAGAATTTTTATCAAATTGCCATGGTCTACCAAGTAATAAGGAACATGCTTGCATAGGTACCACATCACAATCAACATAATCAGCATATGTAGAGATACTAAAATGCACACGAACAGTACGTGTGACCTTAACCTTGCCGCTATTGTTGAACCATTGGATGTAGTAAGGATGTGGATGTGGTCTTGTGGTGAGAGAAAGCTTCTCCACCATCTCCATGCTAGCCAAGTTGTTGCAGCTCCCTCCGTCTATGATGACGCGCACAGAACGTTCCTTCACAACTCCCTTGGTATGGAACAAATTGTGCCTCTGATTTTGCTCAGCTTGTGTGATCTGCACACTCAAAACACGTTGAGCAACTAAACATTCATACCTGTCAGCGTCTTCAGGAGCCATGTATTGCGTCTCATGATCAGAATCATCTCCACCATGTTCTTCACGTGTAATAAGAGCCAAAGTCTCCTCATCATAGTCACTAGCAGACTCATATCCACCATCCGCGGTAGCAATCATCACACGCGGAGATTTGCATTCTCTCGCATAATGACCTCCTCCCTTACAATGACGACAAATAATATCACTTGTGTGCCCTGTTGATGCCATGGAAGAAGAAGAACGCTGTGCAGGCCCCGCAGGTGCGCTCTTGGCAGATAATGGTGGTTGTGCCTGTTTTCTTGTATCACGGCTGGAGGTGGCACCGGATGGAGGTGCTGGTGCAGTTGAAGTAGAAGATGCACGTGGTGTCCATGATGAAGGTCGGCCTGCAGAAAAGTTAGTTCGCCCCAATGCTTGTCGATCCTGCACTTCACGTTCAGCTTTACAAGCAAGATGGAATAAACGAGTGATATTAGTATACTCCTTATAGTCTAGAATGGTCTGAATCTCTCTATTTAATCCACCCAGAAAACGTGCAAGCATAGCTTCATTCTCCTCAACAATACCACATCTAAAAATGCTCTGATACCACTTGATAGAGGCGAGGGTCCCAATCTTTCGATGAGATGATAACTATCGATTTGGTGGAGACGACTTTGACGATCCGACTACAAACGTGCACGACGTTGCGCCTTAGCAATCGCTAAACCAATCTCCTGAGGTTACTGACAATGCCGGAAGCATGGTCAGCCTGACCACGAAGGTCTATTCCTGCAAGCAATCGAAGAACGAGCAAGAATATGATAAAGCAATCTGAATATTGCAAATATATATGAGGTATTGATAATGGTGGGGATCCGGAAGCGGTCTTGGTCTGGTCGTTGGACACAAACGAAGTACACGAAGTTGCAATGGCTAACTTTTAACTAAACAAATCCCCAGGAAAAGCTACTAGATGTATCTACTTATATAGGAGCAAGGGGTGGCGGCCAAGGAGGTGGGAGGACGTCCCAAGGCAGCCTAAAACTAAATCTAGGTCGTACAAGGCCAATGGGCCCAAGTGGAGGTGATGTAACACCTTTGGACTTGTAGTTTGACTCGGATTCTGCTGCAGCATCAGATTGTTTCGTCCACAACTCAACGCTCCGGACGAATTTGAAGGTGATTCCAATTGGGTTGGAAAGTGCACGAAATCTAGTTTCCAACAAAAAAAGAATCACCCAATTCGGAGTCCGTATGAAAAACTTGTGTGCGTTTTGAGTCAGGTATGTGTGTGTAGTCCGAATCTGAATCCAGAACGTGAGAGACTTGGACTCTATCTTCTCTTGGGCCAAAAGTGACGTGAGAGAACTTTTTGGACAGCAAATAAACATCTCTTTCTTCCTTATCTTCATATGTGGATTGTACAAATGTCCCATACACCTGCAATTAGACAAAACACAAAAGTGTGTGAAGTATTTTTGTTCTGGATAACATAAATAGATTATTGAATAGTTTGCACTAGAAATCACCTGACAAATATGCATATATGCAATATTTTTGGTCATATCCAAGGTAGTCATGTCCTCATCAGTACCACATCACAATCAACATAATCAGCATATGTAGAGATACTAAAATGCACACGAACAGTACGTGTTACCTTAACCTTGCCGCTGTTGTTGAACCATTGGATGTAGTAAGGATGTGGATGTGGTCTTGTGGTGAGAGAAAGCTTCTCCACCATCTCCATGCTAGCCAAGTTGTTGCAGCTCCCTCCGTCTATTATGACGCGCACAGAACGTTCCTTCACAACTCCCTTGGTATGGAACAAATTGTGCCTCTGATTTTGCTCAGCTTGTGTGACCTGCACACTCAAAACACGCTGAGCAACTAAACATTCATACCTGTCAGCGTCTTCAGGAGCCATGTATTGCGTCTCATGATCAGAATCATCTCCACCATGTTCTTCACGTGTAATAAGAGCCAAAGTCTCCTCATCATAGTCACTAGCGGACTCATATCCACCATCCGCGGTAGCAATCATCACACGCGGAGATTTGCATTCTCTCGCATAATGACCTCCTCCCTTACAACGACGACAAATAATATCACTTGTGTGCCCTGTTGATGCCATGGAAGAAGAAGAACGCTGTGCAGGCCCCGCAGGTGCGCTCTTGGCAGATAATGGTGGTTGTGCCTGTTTTCTTGTATCACGGCTGGAGGTGGCACCGGATGGAGGTGCTGGTGCAGTTGAAGTAGAAGATGCACGTGGTGTCCATGATGAAGGTCGGCCTGCAGAAAAGTTAGTTCGCCCCAATGTTTGTCGATCCTGCACTTCACGTTCAGCTTTACAAGCAAGATGGAATAAACGAGTGATATTAGTATACTCCTTATAGTCTAGAATGGTCTGAATCTCTCTATTTAATCCACCCAGAAAACGTGCAAGCATAGCTTCATTCTCCTAAACAATACCACATCTAATCATGCCAGTTTGTAATTCCTGATAATATTCTTCTACAGAATTTTTCCCTTGTCTTAAACGCTGCAATTTTTGAAGCAATTCACGTTGATAATATGGTGGAACCCAACGCGTACGCATAGCAGTTTTCAAAGCAGCCCAAGTAGTTGGAACAGGATATAATCTACAATGTTCAGACCACCATACACATGCAAAACTAGTGAAAGCACAAACAGCAGCAGCAACTCATCTCTCCTCAGGATATTGTAAACATGTAAATCGTTGTTCAGTTTCTAACTCCCAAGTAAGATATATATCAGGAACATATCTACCCTCAAATGGTGGAATATTCAATTTCAGTTTAGGAATATGGACATCATCTCGTACCTGAGGTGGTGGTGCAGGCCTACCATTACGAATATATACCTGAGGTCGACCTGCTGGTGGTGGTACAGGTGGCTGCACGTAGTGCTGATTTTGATCAACCTCATCCTCATAATCTCCCACATAATCATCCTCCTCCGCATCAGCAGCAGGAGCGACAGAAGTATCAATAGCAGCACCAACAGTTTGGCCAAACGCAAGAGGAACATGGCTCGCTCGGCGAAGGTCTGTTTCGCGACGTGGAGATAGTCGTTGTTGTTGTTGTTGTTGGAGAGGTGCGTTAGGTGCAGCGGGTGCTGGTGGTGGAAGACGCGCGAGCAATTCATTAAACTTGTTATCGAGCTTTGTCTCGAACGTCTTCTCAAGGCCAGTGATCTTCTCCATGGCCTCTTCAAAATTGTTCAGCACATCTTGCACCTGTTCAGTCATCATTTGCTGAAACTTATCATGAAGCTCCTTGTTCGATAAATTCTCCCAGTCAATCTCGTCGGCTTGTGATCCTGGCATGGTTAGCAGCAATAGAAACACACAAGAATATGATCCTACAGACTACGAACAAGTGGTGGTGGTGGGTGTCACAAATCCGTCAAGCAAAACTCAAATTCTTACCAGTTCTTACCCAGCAACAGGCGGTGATCGGCAACCGTTGTAGTCAAAACTCTCAAAGCTTGGATAGAGCGATTACCAGGGAGAGTCAAACGCACGACGTAGATGTATGTGGAGCTGGGAAGGCTTATAATATGGTAGCAAAAAGGGTCAGCAATAATCAATTCAGAGATGCAAAGTTGAATAAACGCTTAACGACGGTACTGTGCTGGTCCTAGGCTAGACTGTGCTAGAGACGCGAGCCTAGAACACCAACAAAATCACGGCGCGGCACGTAAACAAGGGAGGAGCACACTCTGAATTTTTTTTCTCTTTTTTTTTGCACTTTTTTTCCTCTTTTTTTTTTGCTCCACAACAATTTTTTTTGGAAAAAGTCTACAAATGGTCTAAAAACTGCCTAGCCAGAATTTTCCAGACTTAGTTTTTTTTTTGAAATTGGAACTATTTTTCTTCTGTGGATGGCTCGGAAGTTGGGGAGTCCTTCTCTGTCACGACTCGGAGTATCGCGTGATCTGGAAATCGAGAACAATGCAACAATTACTGGACTCGGACTAGGACTGGTGGCGGAGATGAATCTGGTGGAACTCGGACTGGTGGCGGAGATGAATCTGGTGGAACACGGACAGGTGGCGGATATATGTTGCAGGAGAACTCGGATTGGCGTGATGGCGGCGGATATGTGGTGGCGTATATGGATTCGGATTGGCGGTGAATATGTGGTGGTGGTATATGGCAACAGCGACGATGATGATGCGGTGGTGATATATGGCAGCGGCGACGTGACAACCTGTGAACAGAACTCGAAACTCTAAAAGACTAGACGCTAAGACCAGCAACTGGACACGACGATGCAACCGCAAATTCAACAAAGCAAATACAGAAAAGATTATGAAAGGCTCAGATTGGTTCGGATGGGATGAACTAACCCTATTTTTTTGGCTTTTTCGTGGACTATAGGTATGAAGAACAGACTCGATCTAAACTACGAAAAACTGTAAAATCTCACCGAGCAACCTGGAAATCTGATACCACTTGATAGAGGCAAAGGTGTCCCGTCTTTCGATGAGATGATGGATATCGCTTTGGTGGAAGTCGACTTTGACGATCCGACTACGAACGTGCGAGGACGTCGCGCCTTAGCAATCGCTAAACCAACTCCAAGAGGTTATTGACCACGCCGGAGCACGATCAACCTGACCACGAGGGTCTGTTTCCTGTGAGCAAACGAAGAACAAGCAAGAAACTAAGATTGCAATCTGGATATTGCGAATATAAGATGAAAGCTTTATTGATCAAGGTGGGGTTCTGTGACGCCTTTGTCTGGTCGTTGAACACAAACGAAGTACGCGAAGTTGCAGCTATGGCGAACTTTTAATCTAAACAAAACCCAAAGTCTAAACGGTGCCCTAAGGGCTGTATATATGGAGGAAGAGAGGGGGAATTTCGTGGCCCTTGGTGGAGGGGTCCGAAATCAACCCTATCTCTTGTTTCCCCACACATACGGACTCTAAAAATAGCCTATACTTATGTATTTCGAAATTACATGGGCCTGGCCCAATAAAAAGGTGACGCAACACCTATAATAGCCTCGGGACGAAATTTATGAAGTGGCATCTTGTATATTTCGTCCATGGCTTCATACACCCATTATGGTGGCTTCAAAGTCCTGAAATCATCACTTGTAACTCCGTTCTTGTTCCCCTTGCGCATGGCATCATCTCCATGCTTGTTCTTGCTCCAATGTTCATCCTTCTCCAAGCTAGGCCCTTCATTTGTAAGCAAAACAAATTTATCCAATTTAGGCAGCATCATATTCTCATGAACATTAGAATCATTACCAAGAAATGAAAGTACCTGATAATTTAATTGGCTTGCGCGAGCTCTAGTAATTGGTCCCGTATATGTAGCAGTAGGGGCTGTGGGTGTAACAATAGTATTGATGTCCTCATCACAAGATCTCCAGGCGCAAACACAACATGTTTTCTACCCTTATCTCCAGCAAGTTTATTTAGCATTCATACGCTCAATGTTTTCCTTAGTTAACTCATGCATTTTTAAAATAAATTCAGAACGTTCTTTAGCATCAAAATTAACCTTCTCTGAAGATGGAAGAGGCAACAAATCAATAGGTGCACGAGGTAGGAAACCATACCCAATTTCAAAAGGGCACATCTTAGTAGTAGAATGCAATGAACGATTATAAGCAAACTCAATATGAGGCAAGCATTCTTCCCACATTTTCTTGTTATTCTTCAAAACAGCCCTGAGCATAGTAGACAATGTTCTATTGACTACTTCAGTTTGTCCATCAGTTTGGGGGTGACAAGTAGTACTAAAAAGCAGCTTAGTCCCCAACTTAGCCCATAAACATCTCCAAAAGTGGCTAAGGAATTTAGTATCACGATCTGAAACAATAGTATTTGGCACACCATGTAAGCGAATAATTTCACGAAAGAACAAATCAGCAACATTAACAGCATCATCGCTTTTATGACATGGTATAAAGTGTGCCATTTTCGAGAACCTATCCACGACAACAAATATGCTATCCCTCCCCTTCTTTGTGCGAGGTAAACCTAAAACAAAGTCCATAGATATATCCTCTCAAGGAACACTAGGTACAGGCAAAGGCATATATAAACCATGAGGATTGAGTTGTGACTTAGCTCTTTGACATGTAGTGCAGCGAGCAACAAAACGCTCAACATCCCGTCTCATCTTTGGCCAAAAGAAATGTGTAGCAAGTATATCCTCCGTCTTCTTGACGCCAAAGTGTCCCATTAATCCTCCTCCATGCGCCTCCTGCAACAACAAAAGACGAACGGAGCTAGCTGGAATGCATAGCTTGTTAGCACAAAACACAAATCCATCGTTAAGAACGAACTTGTTCCAAGTTCTCCCTTCCTTACAATTCTGCAATACATCTTTAAATTCAGCATCATGAACATATTGATCTTTGATGGTCTCCAAACCAAATATTTTAAAGTCAAGTTGTGAAAGCATCGTATAACGACGAGACAAGGCATCAGCAATAACATTTTCTTTACCCTTCTTGTGTTTAATGACGTAAGGGAAAGTCTCAATGAATTCAACCCATTTAGCATGTCTACGGTTCAGTTTTGCTTGACTTTTAATGTGTTTCAAAGATTCATGATCAGAATGTATAACAAATTCCTTGGGCCATAAATAATGTTGCCATGTTTCTAAGGTCCGAACAAGAGCATATAATTCTTTATCATAACTAGAATAGTTCAGACTAGGCCCACTCAATTTTTCAGAAAAGTATGCAACAGGTTTTCCATCTTGTAATAACACACCTCCTAATCCAATTCCACTAGCATCACATTCAAGCTCAAAAGTCTTATTGAAATTAGGAAGTTGGAGTAAGGGAGCATGTGTCAACTTATCTTTCAATACCGTGAAGGCTTCTTCATGTGCGGTACCCCAAACAAAAGGCACATCCTTCTTTGTAAGCTCGTTGAGAGGTGCAGCAATGGTGCTGAAATCTCTCACAAAACGCCTATAGAAACCAGCGAGGCCAAGGAAACTCCTCACTTGTGTGACCGTTTTGGGCTGCGGCCAACTCTCAATAGCTTCAATCTTGGCTTTATCAACTTCAATTCCCTGTGGAGTAACAACATAGCCAAGAAAAGATACTCGGGCGGTGCAAAAGGTGCACTTTCCAAGGTTTCCAAACAAACGTGCATCACGTAGAGCAATAAAAACAGCATGTAAATGTTCCAAATGTTCCTCCAAAGATTTGCTATAAATCAATATGTCATCAAAGTAAACTACCACAAATCGTCCAATGAAAGCACGTAAAACTTCGTTCATTAACCTCATGAAAGTACTAGGTGCATTAGTTAACCCAAAAGGCATGACTAACCACTCATATAATCCAAACTTAGTTTTAAATGTTGTTTTCCATTCATCACCCAATTTCATACGAATTTGATGGTATCCACTACGCAAATCAACTTTGGAGAATATTGTAGAGCCACTCAATTCATCAAGCATATCATCTAGCCTAGGAATAGGATGACGATAACGAATAGTAATATTATTAATGCCTCTACAATCAACGCACATACGCGACGTACCATCCTTTTCGGCACTAAAATGATAGGAACAGCACAAGGACTAAGGGATTCGCGTATATAACCTTTGTCGAGCAGTTCTTGTACTTGATGCATAATCTCCTTTGTCTCCTCTGGTTTGGTACGGTATGGTGCACGGTTGGGTAGCGAAGCACCGGGAATTAAGTCAATTTGATGCTCAATCCCTCGAATAGGTGGTAATCCTGGTGGCACATCTTGTGGAAAGACGTCAGCGAACTCCTGCAAAATGTTAGTGACAGCAGGGGGCAAAGAGGAAGGCACGTCCTCGAATGAAAATAATGCCTCTTTGCACACAAAAGCATAGCAAACAGATTTGCTAAAATCTAGCTCATCAATATCAGATTTGGTGGCAAGTAAACATGCACTTTTCAATTTAATTTCAGAAACAACAGTAGATGGTTTATTATTAGGCTTCATTTGGTGCTCAAATTCTTTTGCCACAATCTGATTTTCACTCTTATTTTTCTCCTATTTTTCTTTATTAGCTCTATTAATATCATCTTTCAAAATGGAATCAGGAGTCGTAGGAAGCAAAGTAATATTTTTATCGTTATGAACAAGAGTATACTGATTGTTTCTACCATGGTGTACAGAATTTTTATCAAATTGCCATGGTCTACCAAGTAATAAGGAACATGCTTGCATAGGTACCACATCACAATCAACATAATCAGCATATGTAGAGATACTAAAATGCACACGAACAGTACGTGTTACCTTAACCTTGCCGTTGTTGTTGAACCATTGGATGTAGTAAGGATGTGGATGTGGTCTTGTGGTGAGAGATAGCTTCTCCACCATCTCCATGCTAGCCAAGTTATTGCAGCTCCCTCCATCTATGATCACGCGAACAGAACGTTCCTTCACAACTCCCTTTGTATGGAACAAATTATGCCTCTGATTTTGCTCAGCTTGTGTAACCTGCACACTCAAAACACGTTGAGCAACTATACATTCATACCTGTCAGCATCTTCAGGAGCCATGTATTGCGTCTCATGATCAGAATCGTCTCCACCGTGTTCTTCACGTGTAATAAGAGCCAAAGTCTCCTCATCATAGTCACTAGCGGACTCATACCCACCATCCTCAGTAACAATCATCACACGCTTAGATGGGCATTCTCTCGCATAATGACCTCCAGCCTTGCAACGTCGACAAATAATATCATGTGTTTGCCCTGTTGATGCCATGGATGAAGAAGAGCTCTTTGCAGGCCCAGAAGGTGTGCTCTTGGCAGATAGTGGTGATTGTGCCTGCTTTATTGTATCACGGTTGGAGGTGGCAGCCGACGGAGGCGCAGGTGTAGCAGAACATGTGGAAGTAGATGATGCACATGGTGTCCATGATGAAGGTCGACCTGCAGAAAAGTTAGTCCGCGACAATGCCTGTCGATCCTGCACTTCACGTTCAGCTTTACAAGCAAGATGGAATAAACGAGTGATATTAGTATACTCCTTATACTCTAGAATCGTCTGAATCTCTCTATTTAATCCACCCATAAAACATGCAAGCATAGCTTCATTCTCCTCAACAATACCACATCTAATCATGCCAGTTTGTAATTCCTGATAATATTATTCTACAGAATTTTTTCCCTGTCTTAAGCGCTGCAATTTTTGAAGTAATTCACATTGATAATATGGTGGAACCCAATGAGTACGCATAGCAGTTTTCAAAGCAGCCCAAGTAGCCGGAATAGGATATAATCTACAATGCTCAGACCACCAAACACATGCAAAACTAGTGAATGCACAAACAGCAGCAGGAACACGTCTCTCCTCGGGATATTGTAAACATGTAAATCGTTGTTCAGTTTCTAACTCCCAAGTAAGATATATATCAGGAACATATCTACCCTCAAATGGTGGAATATTCAATTTTAGTTTAGGGAGATGGTCATGATCTCGTACCTGAGGGTGAGCCCTACCATTGCCATTATTTGCATGTGGACGACCTGGTGGTTGCTGTGCTGGTGGTGGCACGTAGTTCTGATTTTGATCAACCTCATCCTCATAATCTCCCACATAATCATCCTCCTCCACATCAGCAGTAGGAGCCACAGAAGTATCAACAGCAGCACCAGCAGTTTGGCCCGACTGAAGAGGGACACGGCTCGCTCGACGGAGGGCTGTTTCCCGATGTGGAGGTAGTCGATGTTGTTGCTGTTGTTGCAGAGGTGCGGTAGGAGCAGCCGGTGGTGGTGGTGGAAAACGCGAAAGCAATTCAGCAAACTTGTTATTGAGCTTTGTTTCAAACGTCTTCTCCATGCCATCTATCTTCTCCATGGCCTCTTCAAATCTGTTTATCACATCTTGCACCTGTCCACTCATCATTTGCTGAAACGTATCATGAAGCACCTTGTTCGTCAAGTTCTCCCAGTCAGTCTCGTCGGATTGTCATCCTGGCATGGTTAGCAGCAATAGAAACACACAAGAATATGATCCTACAGACTACTAACAAGTGGTGGTGGTGGCGGGTGTCACAAATCCGTCAAGCAAATCTCAAATTCTTACCAGTTCTTACCCAGCAGCAGGTGGTGATCGGCAACCATTGTAGTCAAAACTCTCAAAAGCTTGGATAGAGCGATTGCCAGGGAGAGTCAAACGCACGACGTAGATGTATGTGGAGCTGGGAAGGCTTATAGTATGGTAGCAAAAAGGGTCAGCAACAATCAATTCAGAGATGCGAAGTTGAATAAACGCTCAACGACGGTACTGTGCTGGTCCTAGGCTAGACCGTGCTAGAGACGCGAGCCTAGAACACTAACAAAATCATGGCGCTGCATGTAAATAAGGGAAAAGCACACTCTGGAACTCCTTGCCTTCCAGAGTGTGCTTTTCCCTTATTTACGTGCAGCGCCGTGATTTTGTTAATGTTCTAGGCTCGCGTCTCTAGCACGGTCTAGCCTAGGACCAGCACAGTACCGTCGTTGAGTGTTTATTCAACTTTGCATCTCTGAATCGATTATTGTTGACCCTTTTTGCTACCATACTATAAGCCTTCCCAACTCCACATACATCTACGTCGTGCGTTTGACTCTCCCTGGCAATCGCTCTATCCAAACTTTTGAGAGTTTTGACTACAACGGTTGCCGATCACCGCCTGCTGCTGGGTAAGAACTGGTAAGAATTTGAGATTTGCTTGACGGATTTGTGACACCCGCCACCACCACCACTTGTTAGTAGTCTGTAGGATCATATTCTTGTGTGTTTCTATTGCTGCTAACCATGCTAGGATCACAATCCGACGAGACTGACTGGGAGAACTTGACGAACAAGGAGCTTCATGATACGTTTCAGCAAATGATGAGTGGACAGGTGCAAGATGTGATAAACAGATTTGAAGAGGCCATGGAGAAGATAGATGGCATGGAGAAGACGTTTGAAACAAAGCTCGATAACAAGTTTGCTGAATTGCTTTCGCGTTTTCCACCACCACCACCGGCTGCTCCTGCCGCACCTCTGCAACAACAGCAACAACACCGACTGCCTCCACATCGGGAAACAGCCCTCCGCCGAGCGAGCCGTGTCCCTCTTCAGTCGGGCCAAACTGCTGGTGCTGCTGTTGATACTTCTGTGGCTCCTACTGCTGATGTGGAGGAGGATGATTATGTGGGAGATTATGAGGATGAGGTTGATCAAAATCAGAACTACGTGCCACCACCAGCACAGCAACCACTAGGTCGTCCACATGCAAATAATGGCAATGGTAGGGCTCACCCTCAGGTACGAAATCATGACCATCTCCCTAAACTAAAATTGAATATTCCACCATTTGAGGGTAGATATGTTCCTGATATATATCTTACTTGGGAGTTAGAAACTGAACAATGATTTACATGTTTACAATATCCCGAGGAGAGACGTGTTCCTGCTGCTGTTTGTGCATTCACTAGTTTTGCATGTGTTTGGTGGTCTGAGCATTGTAGATTATTTCCTATTCCGGCTACTTGGGCTGCTTTGAAAACTGTTATGCGTACTCGTTGGGTTCCACCATATTATCAACGTGAATTACTTCAAAAATTGCAGCGCTTAAGACAGGGAAAAAATTCTATAGAAGAATATTATCAGGAATTACAAACTGGCATGATTAGATGTGGTATTGTTGAGGAGAATGAAGCTATGCTTGCACGTTTTATGGGTGGATTAAATAGAGAGATTCAGACGATTCTAGAGTATAAGGAGTATATTAATATCACTCGTTTATTCCATCTTGCTTGTAAAGCTGAACGTGAAGTGCAGGATCGACAGGCATTGGCGCGGACTAACTTTTCTGCAGGTCGACCTTCATCATGGACACCACGTGCATCATCTACTTCCACACGTTCTGCTACACCGGCGCCTCCGTCGGCTGCCACCTCCAACCGTGATACAATAAAGCAGGCACAATCACCACTATCTGCCAAGAGCACACCTTCTGGGCCTGCAAAGAGCTCTTCTTCATCCATGGCATCAACAGGGCAAACACATGATATTATTTGTCGATGTTGCAAGGGTGGAGGTCATTATGCGAGAGAATGCCCATCTAAGCGTGTGATGATTGTTACTGAGGATGGTGGGTATGAGTCTGCTAGTGACTATGATGAGGAGACTTTGGCTCTTATTACACGTGACGAACACGGTGGAGACGATTCTGATCATGAGACGCAATACATGGCTCCTGAAGATGCTGACAGGTATGAATGTTTAGTTGCTCAACGTGTTTTGAGTGTGCAGGTTACACAAGCTGAGCAAAATCAGAGGCATAATTTGTTCCATACAAAGGGAGTTGTGAAGGAACGTTCTGTTCGCGTGATCATAGATGGAGGGAGCTGCAATAACTTGGCTAGCATGGAGATGGTGGAGAAGCTATCTCTCACCACAAGACCACATCCACATCCTTACTACATCCAATGGTTCAACAACAGCGGCAAGGTTAAGGTAACACGTAGTGTTCGTGTGCATTTTAGTATGTCTACATATGCTGATTATGTTGATTGTGATGTGGTACCTATGCAAGCATGTTCCTTATTACTTGGTAGACCATGGCAATTTGATAAAAATTCTGTACACCATGGTAGAAACAATCAGTATACTCTTGTTCATAACGATAAAAATATTACTTTGCTTCCTATGACTCCTGATTCCATTTTGAAAGATGATATTAATAGAGCTAATAAAGCAAAACAGGAGAGAAATAAGAGTGAAAATCAGATTGTGGCCAAAGAATTTGAGCACCAAATGAAGTCTAATAATAAACCATCTACTGTTGTTTCTGAAATTAAATTGAAAAGTGCATGTTTACTTGCCACCAAATCTGATATTGATGAGCTAGATTTCAGCAAATCTGTTTGCTATGCCTTTGTGTGCAAAGAGGCATTATTTTCATTCGAGGACGTGCCTTCCTCTTTGCCCCCTGCTGTCACTGACATTTTGCAGGAGTTCGCTGACGTCTTTCCACAAGACGTGCCACCGGGATTACCACCTATTCGAGGGATTGAGCATCAAATTGACTTAATTCCCGGTGCTTCGCTACCCAACCGTGCACCATACCGTACCAATCCAGAGGAGACGAAGGAGATTATGCATCAAGTACAAGAACTGCTCGACAAAGGTTATATACGCGAATCCCTTAGTCCTTGTGCTGTTCCTATCATTTTAGTGCCGAAAAAGGATGGTACGTCGCGTATGTGCGTTGATTGTAGAGGCATAAATAATATTACTATTCGTTATCGTCATCCCATTCCTAGGCTAGATGATATGCTTGATGAATTGAGTGGCTCTACAATATTCTCCAAAGGTTATTTGCGTAGTGGATACCATCAAATTCGTATGAAATTGGGAGATGAATGGAAAACAGCATTTAAAACTAAGTTTGGATTATATGAGTGGTTAGTCATGCCTTTTGGGTTAACTAATGCACCTAGTACTTTCATGAGGTTAATGAACAAAGTTTTACGTGCTTTCATTGGACGATTTGTGGTAGTTTACTTTGATGACATATTGATTTATAGCAAATCTTTGGAGGAACATTTGGAACATTTACGTGCTGTTTTTATTGCTCTACGTGATGCACGTTTGTTTGGAAACCTTGGAAAGTGCACCTTTTGCACCGACCGAGTATCTTTTCTTGGCTATGTTGTTACTCCACAGGGAATTGAAGTTGATAAAGCCAAGATTGAAGCTATTGAGAGTTGGCCGCAGCCCAAAACGGTCACACAAGTGAGGAGTTTCCTTGGCCTCGCTGGTTTCTATAGGCGTTTTGTGAGAGATTTCTGCACCATTGCTACACCTCTCAACGAGCTTACAAAGAAGGATGTGCCTTTTGTTTGGGGTATCGCACAGGAAGAAGCCTTCACGGTATTGAAAGATAAGTTAACACATGCTCCTTTACTCCAACTTCCTAATTTCAATAAGACTTTTGAGCTTGAATGTGATGCTAGTGGAATTGGATTAGGAGGTGTGTTATTATAGATGGAAAACCTGTTGCATACTTTTCTGAAAAATTGAGTGGGCCTAGTCTGAACTATTCTACTTATGAGAAAGAATTATATGCTCTTGTTCGGACCTTAGAAACATGGCAACATTATTTATGGCCCAAGGAATTTGTTATACATTCTGATCATGAATCTTTGAAACACATTAAAAGTCAAGCAAAACTGAACCGTAGACATGCTAAATGGGTTGAATTCATTGAGACTTTCCCTTATGTCATTAAACACAAGAAGGGTAAAGAAAATGTTATTGCTGATGCCTTGTCTCGTCGTTATACTATGCTTTCACAACTTGACTTTAAAATATTTGGTTTGGAGACCATCAAAGATCAATATGTTCATGATGCTGAATTTAAAGATGTATTGCAGAATTGTAAGGAAGGGAGAACTTGGAACAAGTTCGTTCTTAACGATGGATTTGTGTTTCGTGCTAACAAGCCATGCATTCCAGCTAGCTCCATTCGTCTTTTGTTGTTGCAGGAGGCGCATGGAGGAGGACTAATGGGACACTTTGGCGTCAAGAAGACGGAGGATATACTTGCTACACATTTCTTTTGGCCAAAGATGAGACGGGATGTTGAGCGTTTTGTCGCTCGCTGCACTACATGTCAAACAGCTAAGTCACGACTCAATGCTCATGGTTTATATATGCCTTTGCCTGTACCTAGTGTTCCTTGGGAGGATATATCTATGGACTTTGTTTTAGGTTTACCTGGAACAAAGAAGGGGAGGGATAGCGTATTATTGTCGTGGATAGGTTCTTAAAAATGGCACACTTTATACCATGTCATAAAAGCGATGATGCTGTTAATGTTGCCGATTTGTTTTTTCATGAAATTATTCGCTTACATGGTGTGCCAAATACTATTGTTTCAGATCGTGATACTAAATTTCTTAGCCACTTTTGGAGATGTTTATGGGCTAAGTTGGGGACTAAGCTGCTTTTTAATACTACTTGTCACCCCCAAACCGATGGACAAACTGAAGTAGTCAATAGAACATTGTCTACTATGCTTAGGTGATGAGGACATGACTACCTTGGATATGACCAAAAATATTGCATATATGCATATTTGTCAGGTGATTTCTAGTGCAAACTATTCAATAATCTATTTATGTTATCCAGAACAAAAATACTTCACACACTTTTGTGTTTTGTCTAATTGCAGGTGTATGGGACATTTGTACAATCCACATATGAAGATAAGAAAGAAAGAGATGTTTATTTGCTGTCCATAAAGTTCTCTCACGTCACTTTTGGCCCAAGAGAAGATAGAGTCCAAGTCTCTCACGTTCTGGATTCAGATTCGGACTGCACAGACATACCTGACTCAAAACGCACACAAGTTTTTCATACGGACTCCGAATTGGGTGATTCGTTTTTTGTTGGAAACTAGATTTCGTGCACTTTCCAACCCAATTGGAATCACCTTCAAATTCGTCTGGAGCATTGAGTTGTGGACGAAACAATCTGATGCTGCAGCAGAATCCGAGTCAAACTACAAGTCCAAAGGTGTTACATCACCTCCACTTGGGCCCATTGGCCTTGTACGACCTAGATTTAGTTTTAGGCTGCCTTGGGACGTCCTCCCACCTCCTTGGCCGCCACCCCTTGCTCCTATATAAGTAGATCCATCTAGTAGCTTTTCCTTGGGATTTGTTTAGTTAAAAGTTAGCTATTGCAACTTCGTGTACTTTGTTTGTGTCCAACGACCAGACCAAGACCGCTTACGGATCCCCACCTTTATCTATCAATACTTCATATATACTCGCAATATTCAGATTGCTTTTAACATATTCTTGCTTGTTCTTCGATTGCTTGCAGGAATAGACCTTCGTGGTCAGGTTGATTGTGCTCCGGCGTGGTCAATAACCTCTCGAAGTTGGTTTAGCGATAGCTAAGGCGCAACATCGTGCATGTTTGTAGTCGGATCGTCAAAGTCATCTTCACCAAATCGATAGTTATCATCTCATCGAAAGATCGAGACACCCCGCCTCTATCAAGTGGTATCAGTTTTCAGGTTGCTCGGTGAGAATTTCCAGTTTTCCTAGATTAGATTTATTTTCTTACCTATTGTCCAAGGAAAATCCACAAAAAAGAGTTAGATCTATTCATCCTTTGTCCAAGCCAGTCTGAGCCTTTGCAATTTTCTTTTCATTGCTTGCATAGTTGAATTATCGGTTGCATCGTCGTGTCGAGTTGCTGGTCTTAGTGTCTAGGTCGTTTAGAGTTTCGAGTTCTGTTCACATTAGCCACGTCGCCGCTGCATCGTTATCCCTTCCGCTGTCCACCACCCATCCATCAATTTCCTCCACGTGCTACTCACTGTTCATTGTCATAATCATAGTTGAGATCGTTCCCATCTTCGCTTGATCCAATCTACATCTTATCTAGTTTGTCTTGGAAAGAGGGAGAAAAAGAAGATAAAGAAAAAAAGAGGAAAAGGGAAAAAAGAAAAAGAGGGAGAAGAAAAAGAAAAAAAAGGCGTGAGAAAAAAAAGAGAGAGAAGAAAAAAAAATTGGATCTATCTAGAATCAATCTCGTACCTGAATTCGGATTGGAATCTGTTTTGCGCACTGTTCAGTAAAACAGATGTATCTTCCTCATACGAAGTCAGTTTTGGCTCCGTGAGTACTCAAATTGAAGATAGCGACGAGCCGCATCTAAATAGTTGCAGAAGCTAGTTCAATATTTGACACCTCAAAATCGTCTTCTAAATAGGTCTTTTTGCCCTCCGAAGTTCGTGAACACAGCTTGTTCCAATTTTTCAGGCCAGTTTTAGAATTCTTTAACTCCTCATATCAACTCGGAATTGAGTGATTCTTTTTGCATTGGAAAGCTTGAGTTAGTAGCACTCTTTGAAAGAATTTATCAGAAAATTGTCTCAAACTTTTCAAGAGGAAAGTTGGAGAGAGAGTTGTTGTATATCCTGCTTGGCAGTTGTTTTTCATCATTATCTTCACTACCGTTGTGATCTTCACTTATATCTTGCTGTCAAGAGCTACTTAGTATCCTTCATTGATGCTAGTTGTGCTACGCCGTGACCTTATTAGTGTTCTAGGCTCGCGTCTCTAGTCCGGTCTAGCCTAGGACCAGCACAGTACCGTCGTTGAGCGTTTATTCAACATTGCATCTTTGAATTGATTATTGCTAATCTTTTGCTACCATATATAGCCAACCCAGCTCCACATATTTCTACACCGTGTATACGTACGCTCCCCTGGCAATCGCTTTACTCAATATTCGGAGTTACTTGACACCGCTGGTTGCCGATCACCGCCTGCTGCATGGTAAGAACTTGTAAGACATTGATATTTGCTTTACTGTGAGCGTTTTACCACCACATCCTAGTAGTTATAGGAACATTATTTTGTTTCTTGTTCTACTAATCATGACAGGATCCAGAGTCAATTCATGGGCTTTGTCGATCGCGGGAGACGTGCCACCACCTTTGCAAATACCACAACCGTCACGAGAGGTGCACAAACATCCAAATGCACATGATCAGGTTAATGTATCTATACCACCATTAATGGCCGTTTTAAACCTGCTTTATATATTGAATGGGAGTTCGACATAAAAAATATATTTGCTTCCCATAATTTCGATGAACATAAAAAGGTTAAGGTTGCGGTTGGTTCTTTCACTGGTTATGCTTTGGTTTGGTGGAGTGAATATTGTCGGTTACACCCTGATTATATACCTACTACTTGGGATGATTTGAAACTTGCCATGCGACATACTTTCGTCCCTGCTTATTATACTCGTGACATGATTAAGAAGTTGCAACACTTAAAACAAGGTAGTGAAACTGTAACAAAATATTATGATGATTTACAAACTACCTTGTTGCATTCCTCTTTAGAAGAAAGTGAAGATGATTTTATGGATAGATTTTGGGGAGGATTAAACCGTGATATTCAAGAGATACTAATTCATGAAGAGTGTTATCCTATGGACCATTTGTTTCATCTTGCTTGCAAAGCTGAACAGGAAATAAAACGACGTGTTGGCCACGAGGAGAACAAGCGCACGGTGCACATTCCAAGAGTTGATATGATTGTTCCTTCAACTACTAGGCATACTATGACAACCAAATCCGTTGTTGTCAGGACTACATCACCTCCACCATGTGACACATCGCCCTCGAGAGTGGCTACATCATCTGAGTTGATCATAAGAGGTAATGACAAAGGTACTGATCTTCCATCTCTACATGAGAATGATGAATGCCTTGTCAATTTGAATGCACCATCTGATGAGCTACCCACTACTTTGATCACACCACCTATTTTAGAGGACTACGTTGATAATTTGACTTTGCCATGTGATCAAACAACTGAAATACCAACAATTTTGAGTGCACCCATTGAATTAACTATTGATGCAAAAGAACCAATGTTTAATCATTTTGATATGACCTCTAATCTTGGTGATGATTCTGTGTTGAATGACTTATTGCATGTTTGCTTATTTAAGCATGTTGTAGCATGTAAATTTGATGCAAGTAAGGTTTGTTCACCAATGTTGGGATGGTTTAATGATGAACATTGTCAATCTTTTGAAATGAATAAGAGCTTCACTTATATGTGCAAACTGAGTTGCAATATTTTCATGCCTTCTACTTCTTGTGCTAATTTTTTGGCTTTAGATTTTATGAACTATGCAAGTTACTCATTTATTCATGTGTCATATATGCAAAAATCAAGGGAAGTAAAAATGGATGACATATACATATACAACATGTACACCTTGTCTCTTTTGTTAGCCACATTTCAGATTAAGCAACGCCGAGGACGGCTTTATTTTCAAGAAGGGGATGATGATGAGGACATGACTACCTTGGATATGACCAAAAATATTGCATATATGCATATTTGTCAGGTGATTTCTAGTGCAAACTATTCAATAATCTATTTATGTTATCCAGAACAAAAATACTTCACACACTTTTGTGTTTTGTCTAATTGCAGTTGTATGGGACATTTGTACAATCCACATATGAAGATAAGGAAGAAAGAGATGTTTATTTGCTGTCCAAAAAGTTCTCTCACGTCACTTTTGGCCCAAGAGAAGATAGAGTCCAAGTCTCTCATGTTCTGGATTCAGATTCGGACTGCACAGACATACCTGACTCAAAACGCACACAAGTTTTTCATACGGACTCCGAATTGGATGATTCTTTTTTTTTTTGGAAACTAGATTTCGTGCACTTTCCAACCCAATTGGAATCACCTTCAAATTCGTCCGGAGCGTTGAGTTATGGACCAAACAATCTGATGCTGCAGCAGAATCCGAGTCAAACTACAAGTCCAAAGGTGTTACATCACCTCCACTTGGGCCCATTGGCCTTGTACGACCTAGATTTAGTTTTAGGCTGCCTTGGGACGTTCTCCCACCTCCTTGGCCGCCACCCCTTGCTCCTATATAAGTAGATCCATCTAGTAGCTTTTCCTTGGGATTTGTTTAGTTAAAAGTTAGCCATTGCAACTTCGTGTACTTCGTTTGTGTCCAACGACCAGACCAAGACCTCTTATGGATGCCCACCTTTATCTATCAATACTTCATATATACTCGCAATATTCAGATTGCTTTTATCATATTCTTGCTTGTTCTTCGATTGCTTGCAGGAATAGACCTTCGTGGTCAGGTTGATTGTGCTCCGGTGTGGTCAATAACCTCTCGAAGTTGGTTTAGCGATTGCTAAGGCGCAACATCGTGCACGTTTGTAGTCGGATCGTCAAAGTCATCTTCACCAAATCGATAGTTATCATCTCATCGAAAGATCGGGACACCCCGCCTCTATCATTAGGGCTGTTTTGAAGAATAACAAGAAAATGTGGGAAGAATGCTTGCCTCATATTGAATTTGCTTATAATCGTTCATTGCATTCTACTACTAAGATGTGCCCTTTTGAAATTGTGTATGGTTTCCTACCTCGTGCACCTATTGATTTGTTGCCTCTTCCATCTTCAGAGAAGGTTAATTTTGATGCTAAAGAACGTTCTGAATTGATTTTAAAAATGCATGAGTTAACTAAGGAAAACATTGAGCGTATGAATGCTAAATATAAACTTGCTGGAGATAAGGGTAGAAAACATGTTGTGTTTGCGCCTGGAGATCTTGTTTGGTTACATTTGCGTAAAGATAGATTTCCAAATCTGCGCAAATCAAAGCTAATGCCACGTGCTGATGGTCCTTTTAAGGTGTTAGAGAAAATAAATGATAATGCATATAAACTTGAGCTACCTGTAGATTTTGGGGTTAGTCCCACTTTTAACATTGCAGATTTGAAGCCTTATTTGGGTGAGGAAGATGCGCTTCCGTCGAGGACGATTTCATTTCAAGAAGGGGAGGATGATGAGGACATCAATACCATTGTTACACCCACAGCCCCTACTGTTACATATACTGGACCAATTACTAGAGCTCGCGCACGCCAATTAAATTACCAGGTACTTTCGTTTCTTGGTAATGATTCTAATGTTCATGAGATTATGATGCTGCCTAAATTGGATACATTTGTTTTGCTTACAAATGAAGGGCCTAGCTTGGAGAAGGATGAACATTGGAGCAAGAACACACATGGAGTTGATGGCATGCGCAAGGGGATCAAGAACGGAGTTACAAGTGATGATTTCAGGACTTTAAAGCCGCCATAAGGAGTGCATGAAGCCTTGGACGAAATATACAAGATGCCACTTCATAATATTCGTCCATAGGCTATTCTAGGTGCTGCGTCACCTTATTAATGGGCCAGGCCCATGTAATTTCGAAATACTTAAGTATAGGCTATTTTTAGAGTCCGTATGTGTGGGGAAACAAGAGTTAGGGTTCGTTTCGGACCCCACCCTCAAGGGCCACGAAATTCCCCCCTCTTTGATGAGGACATGACTACCTTGGATATGACCAAAAATATTGCATATATGCATATTTGTCAGGTGATTTCTAGTGCAAACTATTCAATAATCTATTTATGTTATCCAGAACAAAAATACTTCACACACTTTTGTGTTTTGTCTAATTGCAGGTGTATGGGACATTTGTACAATCCACATATGAAGATAAGGAAGAAACAGATGTTTATTTGCTGTCCAAAAAGTTCTCTCACGTCACTTTTGGCCCAAGAGAAGATAGAGTCCAAGTCTCTCACGTTCTGGATTCAGATTCGGACTGCACAGACATACCTGACTCAAAACGCACACAAGTTTTTCATACGGACTCCGAATTGGGTGATTCCTTTTTTTTTGGAAACTAGATTTCGTGCACTTTCCAACCCAATTGGAAGCACCTTCAAATTCGTCCGGAGCGTTGAGTTGTGGACGAAACAATCTGATGCTGCAGCAGAATCCGAGTCAAACTACAAGTCCAAAGGTGTTACATCACCTCCACTTGGGCCCATTGGCCTTGTACGACCTAGATTTAGTTTTAGGCTGCCTTGGGACGTCCTCCCACCTCCTTGGCCGCCACCCCTTGCTCCTATATAAGTAGATCCATCTAGTAGCTTTTCCTTGGGTTTTGTTTAGATTAAAAGTTCGCCATAGCTGCAACTTCGCGTACTTCGTTTGTGTTCAACGACCAGACAAAGGCGTCACAGAACCCCACCTTGATCAATAAAGCTTTCATCTTATATTCGCAATATCCAGATTGCAATCTCAGTTTCTTGCTTGTTCTTCGTTTGCTCGCAGGAAACAGACCCTCGTGGTCAGGTTGATCGTGCTCCGGCGTGGTCAATAACCTCTCGGAGTTGGTTTAGCGATTGCTAAGGCGCGACATCCTCGCACGTTCGTAGTCGGATCGTCAAAGTCGACTTCCACCAAAGCGATATTCATCATCTCATCGAAAGACGGGACACCTTTGCCTCTATCAAGTGGTATCAGTTTTCAGGTTGCTCGGTGAGAATTTCTAGTTTTTCCTAGATTAGATTTATTTTCTTACCTATTCTCCAAGAAAAAGCCACAAAACAAAAGTTAGATCTGTTCATCCTTTGTCCTAGCCAGACTGAGCCTTTGCAATTTTCTTTTCATTGTTTGCATTATTGAATTATCGGTTGCATCGCCGTGTCGAGTTGCTGGTCTCAGTGTCTAGTTCCTTTAGAGTTTCGAGTTCTGTTCACATTAGTCACGCAGCCGCTGCATCATTATCCCATCCGCTGTCCACCATCCCATCCACCAATTTCCACCATGTGCTACGCACTGTTTATTATCATAATCATAGTTGAGGTCACTCACATCTTCGCCTGATCGAATCTGCATCTTATCTAGTTTGTCTTGGAAAGAGGGAGAAAAAGAAGATAAAGAAAAAAAAAGAGAAAAAAGGAAAGAAAAAAAAGAAAAAGAGGGAGAAGAAAAAGAAAAAAAAAGCGTGAGAAAAAAAAGAGAGAAGAAAAAAATTTGATCTATCTAGAATCAATCTCGTACCTGAATTCGGATTGGAATCTGTTTTGCGCACTGTTCAGTAAAACAAGTGTATCTTCCTCATACGAAGTCCGTTTTGGCTCCGTGAATACTCAAATTGAAGATAGCGACGAGCCGCATCTAAATAGTTGCAGAAGCTAGTTCAATATTTGACACCTCAAAATCGTCTTCTAAATAGGTCTTTTTGCCCTCCGAAGTTCGTGAACACAGCTTGTTCCAATTTTTCAGGCCAGTTTTAGAATTATTTAACTCCTCA
This sequence comes from Triticum dicoccoides, assembly GCF_002162155.2. Lineage (NCBI taxonomy): Eukaryota > Viridiplantae > Streptophyta > Magnoliopsida > Poales > Poaceae > Triticum > Triticum dicoccoides. The sequence goes on from NC_041392.1 coordinate 361,172,206, forward strand.
TATCAACTCGGAATTGAGTGATTCTTTTTGCATTGGAAAGCTTGAGTTAGTAGCACTCTTTGAAAGATTTTATCAGAAAATTGTCTCAAACTTTTCAAGAGGAAAGTTGGAGAGAGAGTTGTTGTATATCCTGCTTGGCAGTTGTTTTTCATCATTATCTTCACTGCCGTTGTGATCTTCACTTATATCTTGCTGTCAAGAGCTACTTAGTATCCTTCATTGATGCTAGTTGTGCTAAGCCGTGACCTTATTAGTGTTCTAGGCTCGCGTCTCTAGTCCGGTCTAGCCTAGGACCAGCACAGTACCGTCGTTGAGCGTTTATTCAACATTGCATCTTTGAATTGATTATTGCTAATCTTTTGCTACCATATATAGCCAACCCATCCCCACATATTTCTACACCGTGTATACGTACGCTCCCCTGGCAATCGCTTTACTCAATATTCGGAGTTACTTGACACCGCTGGTTGCCGATCACCGCCTGCTGCATGGTAAGAACTTGTAAGACATTGATATTTGCTTTACTGTGAGCGTTTTACCACCACATCCTAGTAGTTATAGGAACATTATTTTTGGGTTTTGTTTCTTGTTCTACTAATCATGACAGGATCCAGAGTCAATTCATGGGCTTTGTCGATCGCGGGAGACGTGCCACCACCTTTGCAAACACCACAACCGTCACGAGAGGTGCACAAACATCCAAATGCACATGATCAAGTTAATGTATCTATACCACCATTTAATGGCCGTTTTAAACCTGCTTTATATATTGAATGGGAGTTCGACATAAAAAATATATTTGCTTCCCATAATTTCGATGAACATAAAAAAGTTAAGGTTGCGGTTGGTTCTTTCACTGGTTATGCTTTGGTTTGGTGGAGTGAATATTGTCGGTTACACCCTAGTTATATACCTACTACTTGGGATGATTTGAAACTTGCCATGCGGCATACTTTCGTCCCTGCTTATTATACTCGTGACATGATTAAGAAGTTGCAACACTTAAAACAAGGTAGTGAAACTATAACAAAATATTATGATGATTTACAAACTACCTTGTTGCATTCCTCTTTAGAAGAAAGTGAAGATGATTTTATGGATAGATTTTGGGGAGGATTAAACTGTGATATTCAAGACATACTAATTCATGAAGATTGTTATCCTATGGACCATTTGTTTCATCTTGCTTGCAAAGCTGAACAGGAAATAAAACGACGTGTTGGCCACGAGGAGAACAAGCGTACGGTGCACATTCCAAGAGTTGATATGATTGTTCCTTCAACTACTAGGCATACTATGACAACCACATCCGTTGTTGTCAGGACTACATCACCTCCACCATGTGACACATCGCCCCCGAGAGTGGCTACATCATCTGAGTTGATCATAAGAGGTAATGACAAAGGTACTGATCTTCCATCTCTACATGAGAATGATGAATGCTTTGTCAATTTGAATACACCATCTGATGAGCTACCCACTACTTTGATCACACCACCTATTTTAGAGGACTACGTTGATAATTTGACTTTGCCATGTGATCAAACAACTGAAATACCAACAATTTTGAGTGCACCCATTGAATTAACTATTAATGCGAAAGAACCAATGTTTAATCATTTTGATATGACCTCTAATCTTGGTGATGATTCTGTGTTGAATGACTTATTGCATGTTTGCTTATTTAAGCATGTTGTAGCATGTAAATTTGATGCAAGTAAGGTTTATTCACCAATGTTGGGATGGTTTAATGATGAACATTGTCAATCTTTTGAAATGAATAAGAGCTTCATTTATATGTGCAAACTGAGTTGCAATATTTTCATGCCTTCTACTTCTTGTGCTAATTTTTTGGCTTTAGATTTTATGAACTATGCAAGTTACTCATCTATTCATGTGTCATATATGCAAAAATCAAGGGAAGTAAAAATGGATGACATATACATATACAACATGTACACCTTGTCTCTTTTGTTAGCCACATTTCAGATTAAGCAACGCCGAGGACGGCTTTATTTTCAAGAAGGGGAGGATGATGAGGACATGACTACCTTGGATATGACCAAAAATATTGCATATATGCATATTTGTCAGGTGATTTATAGTGCAAACTATTCAATAATCTATTTATGTTATCCAGAACAAAAATACTTCACACACTTTTGTGTTTTGTCTAATTGCAGGTGTATGGGACATTTGTACAATCCACATATGAAGATAAGGAAGAAAGAGATGTTTATTTGCTGTCCAAAAAGTTCTCTCACGTCACTTTTGGCCCAAGAGAAGATAGAGTCCAAGTCTCTCACGTTCTGGATTCAGATTCGGACTGCACAGACATACCTGACTCAAAACGCACACAAGTTTTTCATACGGACTCCGAATTGGGTGATTCTTTTTTTGTTGGAAACTAGATTTCGTGCACTTTCCAACCCAATTGGAAGCACCTTCAAATTCGTCCGGAGCGTTGAGTTGTGGACGAAACAATCTGATGCTGCAGCAGAATCCGAGTCAAACTACAAGTCCAAAGGTGTTACATCACCTCCACTTGGGCCCATTGGCCTTGTACGACCTAGATTTAGTTTTAGGCTGCCTTGGGACGTCCTCCCACCTCCTTGGCCGCCACCCCTTGCTCCTATATAAGTAGATCCATCTAGTAGATTTTCCTTGGGTTTTATTTAGATTAAAAGTTCGCCATAGCTGCAACTTCGCGTACTTTGTTTGTGTTCAACGACCAGACAAAGGCGTCAAAGAACCCCACCTTGATCAATAAAGCTTTCATCTTATATTCGCAATATCCAGATTGCAATCTCAATTTCTTGCTTGTTCTTCGTTTGCTCGCAGGAAACAAACCCTCGTGGTCAGGTTGATCGTGCTCCGGCGTGGTCAATAACCTCTCGGAGTTGGTTTAGTGATTGCTAAGGCGCGACGTCCTCGCACGTTCGTAGTCGGATCGTCAAAGTCGACTTCCACCAAAGCGATATCCATCATCTCATCGAAAGACGGGACACCTTTGCCTCTATCACTCTTCCTCCATATATACAGCCCTTAGGGCGTCGTTTAAACTTTGGGTTTTGTTTAGATCAAAAGTTCGTCATAGCTGCAACTTCGCGTACTTCGTTTGTGTCCAACGACCAGACCAAGACGTCACAGAACCCCACCTTGATCAATAAAGCTTTCATCTTATATTCGCAATATCCAGATTGCAATCTCAGTTTCTTGCTTGTTCTTCGTTTGCTCGCAGGAAACAGACCCTCGTGGTCAGGTTGATCGTGCTCCAGCGTGGTCAATAACCCTCGGAAGTTGGTTTAGCGATTGCTAAGGCGTGACGTCTCACACGTTCGTAGTCGGATCGTCAAAGTCGACTCCCACAGAAAACGATAGCCACCATCTCATCAAAACATCAGGACCCTCGCCTCTATCAGTCTTGGTGCAGTGTTGATGCAAGAGAAGAAAGTTGTGGCTTATACCTCTCGCCAGTTGAAGCCCAACGAGAAGAACTACCCCACTCATGGCCTCGAGTTGGCGGCAGTTGTGCATGCTCTTTTGACTTGGAGACATCTCTTATTGGGAAGAAAAGTGGACATCTTCACTGACCACAAGAGTCTCAAGTACATCTTCACTCAGCCTAATCTCAACCTTAGGTAGGCTCGTTGGGTCGAAATGATTCAAGAGTATAATCAGAGTATCGAGTATACTCCAGGCAAGGCCAATGTGATTGCTGACGCATTGAGCAGGAAGGCTTACTGCAACAGTCTGATTCTCAAGCCTTATCAACCCGAGCTTTGTGAAGCTTTCCGCAAACTCAATTTGCAAGTTGCTCCTCAAGGTTTCTGATAGAGGCAAAGGTGTCCCGTCTTTCGATGAGATGATGGATATTGCTTTGGTGGCAGTCGACTTTGACGATCCAACTACGAACGTGCGAGGACATCGCGCCTTAGCAATCGCTAAACCAACTCCGAGAGGTTACTGACCACGCCGGAGCACGATCAACCTGACCACGAGGGTCTGTTTCCTACGAGCAAACGAAGAACAAGCAAGAAACTGAGATTGCAATCTGGATATTGCGAATATAAGATGAAAGCTTTATTGATCAAGGTGGGGTTCTATGACGCCTTTGTCTGGTCGTTGAACACAAACGAAGTACGCGAAGTTGCAGCTATGGCGAACTTTTAATCTAAACAAAACCCAAAGTCTAAACGATGCCCTAAGGGCTGTATATATGGAGGAAGAGGGGGGAATTTCGTGACCCTTGGTGGAGGGGTCCGAAATCAACCCTATCTCTTGTTTCCCCACACATACGGACTCTAAAAATAGCCTATACTTATGTATTTCGAAATTACATGGGCCTGGCCCAATAATAAGGTGACGCAGCACCTATAATAGCCTCGGGACGAAATTTATGAAGTGGCATCTTGTATATTTCGTCCAAGGCTTCATGCACCCATTATGGTGGCTTCAAAGTCCTGAAATCATCACTTGTAACTCCGTTCTTGTTCCCCTTGCGCATGCCATCATCTCCATGCTTGTTCTTAATCCAATGTTCATCCTTCTCCAAGCTAGGCCCTTCATTTGTAAGCAAAAAAAATGTATCCAATTTAGGCAGCATCATATTCTCATGAACATTAGAATCATTACCAAGAAACGAAAGTACCTGGTAATTTAGTTGGCGTGCACGAGCTCTAGTAATTGGTCCAGTATTTATAGCAACAGGGGCTGTGGGTGTAACAATTGTATTGATGTCCTCATCAGTTTCCTCGCCAACCTTCAAGTCTCTCCTACTTTGGAAGACTAGATTCGCGAGGCTCAACTTGTTGATGCTGTGGTGAAGAAGGTGAAGATTGGGATTGCCAAGAGTCAACCCAAGTACAAGTGCTACCGCCTTGATGACAAGGATACTCTCTTCTTCGAGGATCGTATTGTTGTGCCCGAAGGTGATCTTCATAAAGTTATCATGAACGAGGCTCACAATTCACTCATCTCCATCCACCCTGGGAGTACGAATATGTATCAGGACCTCAAGCAGGCTTATTGGTGGACTCGAATGAAGCGCGAGATTGCTAAGTTCGTGAATGAGTGTGATGTCTGCAGAAGAGTGAAGGCAGAACACCAAAGGCCAGCTGGTCTCCTCCAACCTCTTGCCATTCCAGAATGGAAGTTTGACCACATTGAGATGGACTTCGTGACTGGGTTTCCAAAGTCCAAGCGTGGCAATGATGCTATATTCGTTGTCATCGACAAACTCACTAAAGTGGCTCACTTTCTGCCTATGAAAGAGTCAATCACTGCAGCTCAATTGGCAGAGCTGTATACCTCTCGGATTGTCTCGCTGCACGGCATTCCACAGGTGATCTCTTCAGACCGTGGCAGCATCTTTACCTCCAAGTTTTGGGAGTCTTTTTAGAAGGCCATGGGCACCAACATCCGCTTCAGCACAGCTTTCCATCCTCAAACTAGCGGTCAAGTCGAGCATGTCAATCAGATTCTTGAAGATATGCTCAGGGCTTGTGTGATCTCTTTTGGCATGAAGTGGGAAGATTGTCTTCCATATGCCGAATTCTCCTACAACAACAGTTTTCAAGCAAGTTCGGGCAAGGCACCATTCGAAATTCTGTATGGCAGGAAGTGCCGTACTCCACTCAACTGGTCTGAAACCGGTGAACGTCAACTTCTTGGAAATGACTTAATCACAGAGGCAGAGGAGATGTGCAAAGTCAATCGTGATAATCTCATAGCAGCGCAATCGCGCCAGAAGAGCTACTATGATAGTAAGCATCGTGATTTGGCTTTCGAGATCGAAGATCATGTTTACCTCCGCGTCTCTCCAATGAAAGGTACTCGTCGCTTCGGTATCAAAGGGAAGCTTGACTGATAGAGGCGAGGGTCCCGATCTTTCGATGAGATGATGGATATCGCTTTGGTGGCAGTCGACTTTGACGATCCGACTACGAACGTGCGAGGACGTCGCGCCTTAGCAATCGCTAAACCAACTCCGAGAGGTTATTGACCACGTGATAGAAGCGGGGTGTCCCGATCTTTCGATGAGATGATAACTATCGATTTGGTGGAGACGACTTTGACAATCCGACTACAAACGTGCACGACGTTGCGCCTTAGCAATCGCTAAACCAATCTCCTGAGGTTACTGACGATGCTGGAAGCACGGTCAGCCTGACCACGAAGGTCTATTCCTGCAAGCAATCGAAGAACGACCAAGAATATGATAAAGCAATCTGAATATTGCAAATATATATGAAGTATTGATAATGGTGGGGATCCGGAAGCGGTCTTGGTCTGGTCGTTGGACACAAACGAAGTACGAAGTTGCAATGGCTAACTTTCAACTAAACAAATCCCAAAGTCTAAACAATGCCCTAAGGGCTGTATATATGGAGGAAGAGGGGGGAATTTCGTGGCCCTTGGTGGAGGGGTCCGAAATCAACCCTATCTCTTGTTTCCCCACACATACGGACTCTAAAAATAGCCTATACTTATGTATTTCGAAATTACATGGGCCTGGCCCAATAATAAGGTGACGCAGCACCTAAAATAGCCTCGGGACGAAATTTATGAAGTGGCATCTTGTATATTTCGTCCAAGGCTTCATGCACCCATTATGGTGGCTTCAAAGTCCTGAAATCATCACTTGTAACTCCGTTCTTGTTTCCCTTGCGCATGCCATCATCTCCATGCTTGTTCTTGCTCCAATGTTCATCCTTCTCCAAGCTAGGCCCTTCATTTGTAAGCAAAACAAATGTATCCAATTTAGGCAGCATCATATTCTCATGAACATTAGAATCATTATAAAGAAACGAAAGTACCTGGTAATTTAGTTGGCGTGCACGAGCTCTAGTAATTGGTCCAGTATGTATAGCAGCAGGGCCTGTGGGTGTAACAATTGTATTGATGTCCTCATCATCCTCCCCTTCTTGAAATGAAGTCGTCCTCGACGAAAGTTCATCTTCCTCACCCAAATAAGGCTTCAAATCTGCAATGTTAAAAGTGGGACTAACCCCAAAATCTGCAGGCAGCTCAAGTTTATATGCATTATCATTTATTTTCTCTAACACCTTAAAGGGACCATCAGCACGTGGCATTAGCTTTGATTTGCGCAAATCAGGAAATCTATCCTTACGCAAATGTAACCAAACAAGATCTCCAGGTGCAAACACAACATGTTTTCTACCCTTATCTCCAGCAAGTTTATATTTAGCATTCATACGCTCAATGTTTTCCTTAGTTAACTCATGCATTTTTAAAATCAATTCAGCACGTTGTTTAGCATCAAAATTAACCTTCTCCGAGGATGGAAGAGGCAACAAATCAATAGGTGCACGAGGTAGGAAACCATACACAACTTCAAAAGGGCACATCTTAGTAGTAGAATGCAATGAACGATTATAAGCAAATTCAATATGAGGCAAGCATTCCTCCCACATTTTCTTATTATTTTTCAAAACAGCCCTAAGCATAGTAGACAACGTTCTATTGACTACTTCAGTTTGTCCATCAGTTTGGGGGTGACAAGTAGTACTAAAAAGCAGTTTAGTCCCCAACTTAGCCCATAAACATCTCCAAAAGTGGCTAAGAAATTTAGTATCACGATCTGAAACAATAGTATTTGGCACACCATGCAAGCGAATAATTTCACGAAAGAACAAATCAGCAACATTAACAGCATCATCGCTTTTATGACATGGTATAAAGTGTGCCATTTTCGAGAATCTATCCACGACAACAAATATGCTATCCCTCCCCTTCTTTGTTCGAGGTAAACCTAAAACAAAGTCCATAGATATATCCTCCCAAGGAACACTAGGTACAGGCAAAGGCATATATAAACCATGAGAATTGAGTCGTGACTTAGCTTTTTGACATGTGCAGCGAGCAATAAAACGCTCAACATCCCGTCTCATCTTTGGCCAAAAGAAATGTGTAGCAAGTACGTCCTCCGTCTTCTTCACGCCAAAGTGTCCCATTAATCCTCCTCCATGCGCCTCCTGCAACAACAAAAGACGAACGGAGCTAGCTGGAATGCATAGCTTGTTAGCACGAAACACAAATCCATCGTTAACGACAAACTTGTTCCACATTCTTCCTTCTTTACAATTCTGCATTACATCTTTAAAATCAGCATCATGCACATATTGATCTTTGATGGTCTCCAAACCAAATATTTTGAAGTCAAGTTGTGAAAGCATAGTATAGCGACGAGACAATGCATCAGCAATAACATTTTCTTTTCCCTTCTTGTGTTTAATGACATAAGGGAAAGTCTCAATGAATTCAACCCATTTAGCATGTCTACGATTCAGTTTAGCTTGACTTTTAATATGTTTCAAAGATTCATGATCAGAATGTATAACAAATTCTTTGGGCCATAAATAATGTTGCCATGTTTCTAAAGTCCGAACAAGAGCATATAATTCTTTATCATAAGTAGAATAATTCAGACTAGGCCCACTCAATTTTTTCGAAAAGTATGCAACAGGTTTGCCATCTTGTAATAACACACCTCCTAATCCAATTCCACTAGCATCACATTCAAGCTCAAAAGTCTTATTAATATCAGATTTGGTGGCAAATAAACATGCACTTTTCAATTTAATTTCAGAAGCAACACTAGATGGTTTATTATTAGGCTTCATTTGTTGCTCAAATTCTTTTGCCACAATCTGATTTTCACTCTTATTCGTCTCCTGTTTTGCTTTATTAGCTCTATTAATATCATCTTTCAAAATGGAATCAGGAGTCATAGGAAGCAAAGTAATATTTTTATCCTTATGAACAAGAGTATAGTGATTGTTTCTACCATGGTGTACAGAATTTTTATCAAATTGCCATGGTCTACCAAGTAATAAGGAACATGCTTGCATAGGTACCACATCACAATCAACATAATCAGCATATGTAGAGATACTAAAATGCACACGAACAGTACGTGTTACCTTAACCTTGCCGCTGTTGTTGAACCATTGGATGTAGTAAGGATGTGGATGTGGTCTTGTGGTGAGAGAAAGCTTCTCCACCATCTCCATGCTAGCCAAGTTGTTGCAGCTCCCTCCGTCTATTATGACGCGCACAGAACGTTCCTTCACAACTCCCTTGGTATGGAACAACTTGTGCCTCTGATTTTGCTCAGCTTGTGTGACCTGCACACTCAAAACACGTTGAGCAACAAAACATTCATACCTGTCAGCGTCTTCAGGAGCCATGTATTGCGTCTCATGATCAGAATCATCTCCACCATGTTCTTCACGTGTAATAAGAGCCAATGTCTCCTCATCATAGTCACTAGCGGACTCATATCCACCATCCGCGGTAGCAATCATCACACGTGGAGATTTGCATTCTCTCGCATAATGACCTTCTCCCTTACAACGACGACAAATAATATCACTTGTGTGCCCTGTTGATGCTATGGAAGAAGAAGAACGCTGTGTAGGCCCCGCAGGTGCGCTCTTGGCAGATAATGGTGGTTGTGCTTGTTTTCTTGTATCACGGCTGGAGGTGGCACCTGATGGAGGTGCTGGTGCAGTTGAAGTAGAAGATGCACGTGGTGTCCATGATGAAGGTCGGCCTGCAGAAAAGTTAGTTCGCCCCAATGCTTGTCGATCCTGCACTTCACGTTCAGCTTTACAAGCAAGATGGAATAAACGAGTGATATTAGTATACTCCTTATAGTCTAGAATGGTCTGAATCTCTCTATTTAATCCACCCAGAAAACGTGCAAGCATAGCTTCATTCTCCTCAACAATACCACATCTAATCATGCCAGTTTGTAATTCCTGATAATATTCTTCTACAGAATTTTTTCCTTGTCTTAAACGCTACAATTTTTGAAGCAATTCACGTTGATAATATGGTGGAACCCAACGCGTACGCATAGCAGTTTTCAAAGCAGCCCAAGTAGTTGGAATAGGATATAATCTACAATGTTCAGACCACCATACACATGCAAAACTAGTGAAAGCACAAACAGCAGCAGCAACTCATCTCTCCTCAGGATATTGTAAACATGTAAATCATTGTTCAGTTTCTAACTCCCAAGTAAGATATATATCAGGAACATATCTACCCTCAAATGGTGGAATATTCAATTTCAGTTTAGGAATATGGACATCATCGCGTACCTGAGGTGGTGGTGCAGGCCTACCATTACGAATATATACCTGAGGTCGACCTGCTGGTGGTGGTACAGGTGGCTGCACGTAGTGTTGATTTTGATCAACCTCATCCTCATAATCTCCCACATAATCATCCTCCTCCGCATCAGCAGCAGGAGCCACAGAAGTATCAATAGCAGCACCAACAGTTTGGCCAAACGCAAGAGGAACACGGCTTGCTCGGCGGAGGTCTGCTTCGCGACGTGGAGGTAGTCGTTGTTGTTGTTGTTGGAGAGGTGCGTTAGGTGCAGCGGGTGGTGGTGGTGGAAGACGCGCGAGCAATTCATTAAACTTGTTATCGAGCTTTGTTTCGAACGTCTTCTCAAGGCCAGTGATCTTCTCCATGGCCTCTTCAAAATTGTTCAGCACATCTTGCACCTGTTCAGTCATCATTTGCTGAAACTTATCATGAAGCTCCTTGTTCGATAAATTCTCCCAGTCAATCTCGTCGGCTTGTGATCCTGGCATGGTTAGCAGCAAAAGAAACACACAAAAATATGATCCTACAGACTACGAACAAGTGGTGGTGGTGGGTGTCACAAATTCGTCAAGCAAATCTCAAATTCTTACCAGTTCTTACCCAGCAGCAGGCGGTGATCGGCAACCGTTGTAGTCAAAAACTCTCAAAGCTTGGATAGAGCGATTACCAGGGAGAGTCAAACGCACGACGTAGATGTATGTGGAGCTGGGAAGGCTTATAATATGGTAGCAAAAAGGGTCAGCAATAATCAATTCAGAGATGCAAAGTTGAATAAACGCTCAACGACGGTACTGTGCTGGTCCTAGGCTAGACTGTGCTAGAGACGCGAGCCTAGAACACTAACAAAATCACGGCGCGGCACGTAAACAAGGGAAAAGCACACTCTGATTTTTTTTTCGCTCTTTTTTTTGCGCTGTTTTTTTTTTTGCGAAAAAATCACTATAATGGCGAGTGTCTCAAAACTCTTCCTAGCTCAAACTGACAGGATGGGCACGGAATTTTTTCGACCAATTTTTTTTTTTTCGACTGCCCGGACCCAAAAACTGGAAACGGGTCAAAAAAAACTTCCTATAATGGCACCTGTCTCAAAACACTCAGAAACACCTAAAAATAGGATAGCCAGAATTTTTTTCGAAAAATGCGTTTTCGAAAAATTTTGGGCCTAAACGGAGCGTGGCTACCCGACTCTTTTTTTTTTCTTTTCCGAAACCTACTCCGGCAAGGAAACACGAATCGGAATCTAGATGGATCTCGAAAACAACCCTAATAAGCAAGGAACTCGGATTGGTGGTGGATATATGGTGGTGGTATATGGCAGCGGTGGTGGTAGCGGTGGTAGTATATGGATATGGATCGGTGGTGGTATATGGACACGGATTGGTGGTGGTATATGGATACGGATTCGGAGCGGTGGTGGTAGATGGCAGGGGCAATGATGATGGTGCGGCGGCGGCGTGACAACTTATGACCAGAACTCGAAACTCTAAAAGACTAGACTCTAAGACCAGCAACAGGACACGACGATGCAACCGCAAATTCAACAAAGCAAAAACCCTAAAAAGATTATGCAAAGGCTCAGATTGGTTCGGATATGATGAACTAACCCTAATTTTTTTATGTGGCTTTTTCGTGGACTATAGGTATGAAGAACAGACTCGATCTAAACTACGAAAAACTGTAAAATCTCACCGAGCAACCTGGAAATCTGATACCACTTGATAGAAGCGGGGTGTCCCGATCTTTCGATGAGATGATAACTATCGATTTGGTGGAGACGACTTTGACAATCCGACTACAAACGTGCACGACGTTGCGCCTTAGCAATCGCTAAACCAATCTCCTGAGGTTACTGACGATGCTGGAAGCACGGTCAGCCTGACCACGAAGGTCTATTCCTGCAAGCAATCGAAGAACGAGCAAGAATATGATAAAGCAATCTGAATATTGCAAATATATATGAAGTATTGATAATGGTGGGGATCCGGAAGCGGTCTTGGTCTGGTCGTTGGACACAAACGAAGTACACGAAGTTGCAATGGCTAACTTTTAACTAAACAAATCCCAAAGTCTAAACGATGCCCTAAGGGCTGTATATATGGAGGAAGAGGGGGGAATTTCGTGGCCCTTGGTGGAGGGGTCCGAAATCAACCCTATCTCTTGTTTCCCCACACATACGGACTCTAAAAATAGCCTATACTTATGTATTTCGAAATTACATGGGCCTGGCCCAATAATAAGGTGACGCATCACCTAAAATAGCCTCGGGACGAAATTTATGAAGTGGCATCTTGTATATTTCGTCCAAGGCTTCATGCACCCATTATGGTGGCTTCAAAGTCCTGAAATCATCACTTGTAACTCCGTTCTTGTTTCCCTTGCGCATGCCATCATCTCCATGCTTGTTCTTGCTCCAATGTTCATCCTCCTCCAAGCTAGGCCCTTCATTTGTAAGCAAAACAAATGTATCCAATTTAGGCAGCATCATATTCTCATGAACATTAGAATCATTACAAAGAAACGAAAGTACCTGGTAATTTAGTTGGCGTGCACGAGCTCTAGTAATTGGTCCAGTATGTATAGCAGCAGGGCCTGTGGGTGTAACAATTGTATTGATGTCCTCATCACCACGCCGGAGCACGATCAACCTGACCACGAGGGTCTGTTTCCTGCGAGCAAACGAAGAACAAGCAAGAAACTGAGATTGCAATCTGGATATTGCGAATATAAGATGAAAGCTTTATTGATCAAGGTGGGGTTCTGTGACGCCTTTGTCTGGTCGTTGAACACAAACGAAGTACGCGAAGTTGCAGCTATGGCGAACTTTTAATCTAAACAAAACCCAAAGTCTAAACGATGCCCTAAGGGCTGTATATATGGAGGAAGAGGGGGGAATTTCGTGACCCTTGGTGGAGGGGTCCGAAATCAACCCTATCTCTTGTTTCCCCACACATACGGACTCTAAAAATAGCCTATACTTATGTATTTCGAAATTACATGGGCCTGGCCCAATAATAAGGTGACGCAGCACCTATAATAGCCTCGGGACAAAATTTATGAAGTGGCATCTTGTATATTTCGTCCAAGGCTTCATGCACCCATTATGGTGGCTTCAAAGTCCTGAAATCATCACTTGTAACTCCGTTCTTGTTCCCCTTGCGCATGCCATCATCTCCATGCTTGTTCTTAATCCAATGTTCATCCTTCTCCAAGCTAGGCCCTTCATTTGTAAGCAAAATAAATGTATCCAATTTAGGCAGCATCATATTCTCATGAACATTAGAATCATTACCAAGAAACGAAAGTACCTGGTAATTTAGTTGGCGTGCACGAGCTCTAGTAATTGGTCCAGTATTTATAACAACAGGGGCTGTGGGTGTAACAATTGTATTGATGTCCTCATCAGTTTCCTCGCCAACCTTCAAGTCTCTCCTACTTTGGAAGACTAGATTCGCGAGGCTCAACTTGTTGATGCTGTGGTGAAGAAGGTGAAGATTGGGATTGCCAAGAGTCAACCCAAGTACAAGTGCTACCGCCTTGATGACAAGGATACTCTCTTCTTCGAGGATCGTATTGTTGTGCCCGAAGGTGATCTTCGTAAAGTTATCATGAACGAGGCTCACAATTCACTCATCTCCATCCACCCTGGGAGTACGAATATGTATCAGGACCTCAAGCAGGCTTATTGGTGGACTCGAATGAAGCGCGAGATTGCTAAGTTCGTGAATGAGTGTGATGTCTGCAGAAGAGTGAAGGCAGAACACCAAAGGCCAGCTGGTCTCCTCCAACCTCTTGCCATTCCAGAATGGAAGTTTGACCACATTGAGATGGACTTCGTGACTGGGTTTCCAAAGTCCAAGCGTGGCAATGATGCTATATTCGTTGTCATCGACAAACTCACTAAAGTGGCTCACTTTCTGCCTATGAAAGAGTCAATCACTGCAGCTCAATTGGCAGAGCTGTATACCTCTCGGATTGTCTCGCTGCACGGCATTCCACAGGTGATCTCTTCAGACCGTGGCAGCATCTTTACCTCCAAGTTTTGGGAGTCTTTTTAGAAGGCCATGGGCACCAACATCCGCTTCAGCACAGCTTTCCATCCTCAAACTAGCGGTCAAGTCGAGCATGTCAATCAGATTCTTGAAGATATGCTCAGGGCTTGTGTGATCTCTTTTGGCATGAAGTGGGAAGATTGTCTTCCATATGCCGAATTCTCCTACAACAACAGTTTTCAAGCAAGTTCGGGCAAGGCACCATTCGAAATTCTGTATGGCAGGAAGTGCCGTACTCCACTCAACTGGTCTGAAACCGGTGAACGTCAACTTCTTGGAAATGACTTAATCACAGAGGCAGAGGAGATGTGCAAAGTCAATCGTGATAATCTCATAGCAGCGCAATCGCGCCAGAAGAGCTACTATGATAGTAAGCATCGTGATTTGGCTTTCGAGATCGAAGATCATGTTTACCTCCGCGTCTCTCCAATGAAAGGTACTCGTCGCTTCGGTATCAAAGGGAAGCTTGACTGATAGAGGCGAGGGTCCTGATCTTTCGATGAGATGATGGATATCGCTTTGGTGGCAGTCGACTTTGACGATCCGACTACGAACGTGCGAGGACGTCGCGCCTTAGCAATCGCTAAACCAACTCCGAGAGGTTATTGACCACGCCGGAGCACGATCAACCTGACCACGAGGGTCTGTTTCCTGCGAGCAAACGAAGAACAAGCAAGAAACTGAGATTGCAATCTGGATATTGCGAATATAAGATGAAAGCTTTATTGATCAAGGTGGGGTTCTGTGACGCCTTTGTCTGGTCGTTGAACACAAACGAAGTACGCGAAGTTGCAGCTATGGCGAACTTTTAATCTAAACAAAACCCAAAGTCTAAACGATGCCCTAAGGGTTGTATATATGGAGGAAGAGGGGGGAATTTCGTGACCCTTGGTGGAGGGGTCCGAAATCAACCCTATCTCTTGTTTCCCCACACATACGGACTCTAAAAATAGCCTATACTTATGTATTTCGAAATTACATGGGCCTGGCCCAATAATAAGGTGACGCAGCACCTAAAATAGCCTTGGGACGAAATTTATGAAGTGGCATCTTGTATATTTCGTCCAAGGCTTCATGCACCCATTATGGTGGCTTCAAAGTCCTGAAATCATCACTTGTAACTCCGTTCTTGTTCCCCTCGCGCATGCCATCATCTTCATGCTTGTTCTTGCTCCAATGTTCATCCTTCTCCAAGCTAGCCCCTTCATTTGTAAGCATAACAAATGTATCCAATTTAGGCAGCATCTTATTCTCATGAACATTAGAATCATTACCAAGAAACGAAAGTACCTCGTAATTTAGTTGGCGTGCACGAGCTCTAGTAATTGGTCCAGTATGTATAGCAGCAGGGGCTGTGGGTGTAACAATTGTATTGATGTCCTCATCATCCTCCCCTTCTTGAAATGAAGTCGTCCTCGACGGAAGTTCATCTTCCTCACCCAAATAAGGCTTCAAATCTGCAATGTTAAAAGTGGGACTAACCCCAAAATCTGCAGGCAGCTCCAGTTTATATGCATTATCATTTATTTTCTCTAACACCTTAAAGGGACCATCAGCACGTGGCATTAACTTTGATTTGCGCAAATCAGGAAATCTATCCTTACGCAAATGTAACCAAACAAGATCTCCAGGTGCAAACACAACATGTTTTCTACCCTTATCTCCAGCAAGTTTATATTTAGCATTCATACGCTCAATGTTTTCCTTAGTTAACTCATGCATTTTTAAAATCAATTCAGCACGTTGTTTAGCATCAAAATTAACCTTCTCCGAAGATGGAAGAGGCAACAAATCAATAGGTGCACGAGGTAGGAAACCATACACAACTTCAAAAGGGCACATCTTAGTAGTAGAATGCAATGAACGATTATAAGCAAATTCAATATGAGGCAACCATTCCTCCCGCATTTTCTTATTATTCTTCAAAACAGCCCTAAGCATAGTAGACAACGTTCTATTGACTACTTCAGTTTGTCCATCAGTTTGGGGGTGACAAGTAGTACTAAAAAGCAGTTTAGTCCCCAACTTAGCCCATAAACATCTCCAAAAGTGGCTAAGAAATTTAGTATCACGATCTGAAACAATAGTATTTGGCACACCATGCAAGCGAATAATTTCACGAAAGAACAAATCAGCAACATTAACAGCATCATCGCTTTTATGACATGGTATAAAGTGTGCCATTTTCGAGAATCTATCCACGACAACAAATATGCTATCCCTCCCCTTCTTTGTTCGAGGTAAACCTAAAACAAAGTCCATAGATATATCCTCCCAAGGAACACTAGGTACAGGCAAAGGCATATATAAACCATGAGGATTGAGTCGTGACTTAGCTTTTTGACATGTAGTGCAGCGAGCAATAAAACGCTCAACATCCCGTTTCATCTTTGGCCAGAAGAAATGTGTAGCAAGTACGTCCTCCGTCTTCTTCACGCCAAAGTGTCCCATTAATCCTCCTCCATGCGCCTCCTGCAACAACAAAAGACGAACGGAGCTAGCTGGAATGCATAGCTTGTTAGCACGAAACACAAATCCATCGTTAACAACAAACTTGTTCCACATTCTTCCTTCTTTACAATTCTACATTACATCTTTAAAATAAGCATCATGCACATATTGATCTTTGATGGTCTCCAAACCAAATATTTTGAAGTCAAGTTGTGAAAGCATAGTATAGCGACGAGACAATGCATCAGCAATAACATTTTCTTTTCCCTTCTTGTGTTTAATGACATAAGGGAAAGTCTCAATGAATTCAACCCATTTAGCATGTCTACGATTCAGTTTAGCTTGACTTTTAATATGTTTCAAAGATTCATGATCAGAATGTATAACAAATTCTTTGGGCCATAAGTAATGTTGCCATGTTTCTAAAGTCCGAACAAGAGCATATAATTCTTTATCATAAGTAGAATAATTCAGACTAGGCCCACTCAATTTTTCAGAAAAGTATGCAACAGGTTTGCCATCTTGTAATAACACACCTCCTAATCCAATTCCACTAGCATCACATTCAAGCTCAAAAGTCTTATTAAAATCAGGAAGTTGGAGTAAAGGAGCATGTGTCAACTTATCTTTCAATACCGTGAAGGCTTCTTCCTGTGCGGTACCCCAAAGAAAAGGCACATCTTTCTTTGTAAGCTCATTGAGAGGTGCAGCAATGGTACTGAAATCTCTCACAAAACGCCTATAGAATCCAGCGAGGCCAAGAAAACTCCTCACTTGTGTGACCGTTTTGGGTTGCGGCCAACTCTCAATAGCTTCAATCTTGGCTTTATCAACTTCAATTCCCTGTGCAGTAACAACATAGCCAAGAAAAGATACTCGGTCGGTGCAAAAGGTGCACTTCCCAAGGTTACCAAACAAACATGCATCACGTAGAGCAATAAAAACAGCACGTAAATGTTCCAAATGTTCTTCCAAAGATCTGCTATAAATCAATATGTCATCAAAGTAAACTACCACAAATCGTCCAATGAAAGCACGTAAAACTTCGTTCATTAATCTCATGAAAGTACTAGGTGCATTAGTTAACCCAAAAGGCATGACTAACCACTCATATAATCCAAACTTAGTTTTAAATGTTGTTTTCCATTCATCTCCCAATTTCATACGAATTTGATGGTAGCCACTACGCAAATCAACTTTGGAGAATATTGTAGAGCCACTCAATTCATCAAGCATATCACCTAGCCTAGGAATAGGATGACGATAACGAATAGTAATATTATTAATGCCTCTACAATCAACACACATACGTGATGTACCATCCTTTTTCCGCACTAGAATAATAGGAACAACACAAGGACTAAGGGATTCGCGTATATAACCTTTGTCGAGAAGCTCTTGTACTTGACGCATAATCTCCTTCGTCTCCTCTGGATTGGTACGGTATGGTGCACGGTTTGGCAGTGAAGCACCGGGAATTAAGTCAATCTGATGCTTAATCCCTCGAATAGGCGGTAATCCCGGTGGCACGTCTTGTGGAAAAACGTCAGCGAACTCCTGCAAAATGTTAGTGACAGCAGGAGGCAAAGAGGAAGGCATGTCCTCGAATGAAAATAATGCCTCTTTGCACACAAAAGCATAGCAAACTGATTTGCTGAAATCTAGCTCATCAATATCAGATTTGGTGGCAAATAAACATGCACTTTTCAATTTAATTTCAGAAGCAACACAAGATGGTTTATTATTAGGCTTCATTTGTTGCTCAAATTCTTTTGCCACAATCTGATTTTTACTCTTATTCTTCTCCTGTTTTGCTTTATTAGCTCTATTAATATCATCTTTCAAAATGGAATCAAGAGTCATAGGAAGCAAAGTAATATTTTTATCCTTATGAACAAGAGTATAGTGATTGTTTCTACCATGGTGTACAGAATTTTTATCAAATTGCCATGGTCTACCAAGTAATAAGGAACATGCTTGCATAGGTACCACATCACAATCAACATAATCAGCATATGTAGAGATACTAAAATCACACGAACAGTACGTGTTACCTTAACCTTGCCGATGTTGTTGAACCATTGGATGTAGTAAGGATGTGGATGTGGTCTTGTGGTGAGAGAAAGCTTCTCCACCATCTCCATGCTAGCCAAGTTGTTGCAGCTCCCTCCGTCTATTATGACGCGCACAGAACGTTCCTTCACAACTCCCTTGGTATGGAACAAATTGTGCCTCTGATTTTGCTTAGCTTGTGTGACCTGCACACTCAAAACACGTTGAGCA
The DNA here is from genome assembly GCF_002162155.2 of Triticum dicoccoides. Lineage (NCBI taxonomy): Eukaryota > Viridiplantae > Streptophyta > Magnoliopsida > Poales > Poaceae > Triticum > Triticum dicoccoides. Next base: position 361,191,132 of record NC_041392.1, read on the forward strand.
ACTAAACATTCATACCTGCCAGCGTCTTCAGGAGCCATGTATTGCGTCTCATGATCAGAATCATCTCCACCATGTTCTTCACGTGTAATAAGAGCCAATGTCTCCTCATCATAGTCACTAGCGGACTCATATCCACCACCCTCGGTAGCAATCATCACACACGGAGATTTGCATTCTCTCGCATAATGACCTCCTCCCTTACAACGACGACAAATAATATCACTTGTGTGCCCGGTTGATGCCCTGGAAGAAGAAGAACTCTGTGCAAGCCCGGCAGGTGCGCTCTTGGCAGATAATGGTGGTTGTTCCTGTTTTCTTGTATCATGGCTATAGGAGGCACCTGATTGAGGTGCTGGTGCAGTTGAAGTAGAAGATGCACGCGGTATCCATGATGAAGATCGGCCTGCAGAAAAGTTAGTTCGCGCCAATGCTTGTCGATCCTGCACTTCACGTTCAGCTTTACAAGCAAGATGGAATAAACGAGTGATATTAGTATACTCCTTATAGTCTAGAATGGTCTGAATCTCTCTATTTAATCCACCCAGAAAACGTGCAAGCATAGCTTCATTTTCCTCAACAATACCACATCGAATCATGCCAGTTTGTAATTCCTGATAATATTCTTCTACAGAATTTTTTCCTTGTCTTAAACGCTGCAACTTCTGAAGCAATTCACGTTGATAATATGGTGGAACCCAATGCGTACGCATAGCAATTTTCAAAGCAGCCCAAGTAGTTGGAATAGGATATAATCTACAATGTTCAGACCACCAGACACATGCAAAACTAGTGAAAGCACAAACAGCAGCAGCAACCCGTCTCTCCTCGGGATATTGTAAACATGTGAAACGTTGTTCAGTTTCTAACTCCCAAGTAAGATATATATCAGGAACATATCTACCCTCAAATGGTGGAATATTCAATTTCAGTTTAGGAATATGGACATCATCTCGTACCTGAGGTGGTGGTGCAGGCCTACCATTACGAATATATACCTGAGGTCGACCTGCTGGTGGTGGTGCTGGTGGTTGCACGTAGTTCTGATTTTGAGCAACCTCATCCTCGTAATCTCCCACATAATCATCCTCCTCCGCATCAGCAGCAGGAGCCACAGAAGTATCAACAGCAGCACCAACAGTTTGACCAAACGCAAGAGGAACACGGCTCGCTCGGCGGAGGTCTATTTCGCGACGTGGAGGTAGTCGTTGTTGTTGTTGTTGGAGAGGTGCGTTAGGAGCAGCGGGTGGTGGTGGTGGAAGACGCGCGAGCAATTCATTAAACTTGTTATCGAGCTTTGTTTCGAACGTCTTCTCCATGCCATCTATCTTCTCCATGGCCTCTTCAAATCTGTTTAGCACGTCTTGCACCTGTCCACTCATCATTTGCTGAAATTTATCATGCAAATCCTTATTCGTCATGTTCTCCCAGTCAGTCTCGTCGGCTTGTGATCCTGGCATGGTTAGCAGCAATAGAAACACACAAGAATATGATCCTACAGACTACTAACAAGAGGTGGTGGTGGGTGTCACAAATCCGTCAAGCAAATCTCAAATTCTTACCAGTTCTTACCCAGCAGCAGGCGGTGATCAGCAACCGTTGTAGTCAAAAACTCTCAAAGCTTGGATAGAGCGATTACCAGGGAGAGTCAAACGCACGACGTAGATGTATGTGGAGCTGAGAAGGCTTATAATATGGTAGCAAAAAGGGTCAGCAATAATCAATTCAGAGATGCAAAGTTGAATAAACGCTCAACGACGGTACTGTACTGGTCCAAGAAACGAAAGTACCTGGTAATTTAGTTGGCGTGCACGAGCTCTAGTAATTGGTCCAGTATGTATAGCAGCAGGGGCTGTGGGTGTAACAATTGTATTGATGTCCTCATGATTGACCCTAGATACGTGGGTCCTTTCAAGATCGTCAGCAAGAGAGGCGATCTCGCCTATCAACTCGAGCTTCCTTCAAACTTTGCAAGTGCTTCAAGACTCCTGACCGCACCGTCAACTTCGAAGACATTGATCTCCAAGAAGATCTCTCTTATCGTGAGCACCCCGTTGCTATTCTTGAAGAGACTGAATGCAAGACTCGCAATAAGTCAATCAAATTCCTCAAAGTCAAGTGGTCACACCATTCCGACCGTGAAGCCACCTGGGAACGCGAGGATCACCTCCGTTCTGAGTACCCGGCGTTCTTCCAGTCCTAGATCTCGGGACGAGATTCTTTCATAGTGGTGGAGTGTTGTAACACCCCGGATGTAATTTACCTTATATGTACTCCAACCCTTGCCGTTTCTGGCGCTAAGTTATTTTATTTCCTCGGGTTCGGGTTTTTGTCTCCGTGTGTTGTTGTCATTGTCATGCATCTCATATCATGTCATCATGTGCATCGCATTTGCATACGTGTTCGTCTCATGCATCCGAGCATTTTCCCCGTTGTCCGTTTTGCATTCCGGCGCTCCTATCTCCTCCGGTGGTCCTTTCTACCTTCCTTTCATGTGTGGGGGTTAAACATTTCCGGATTGGACCGAGACTTGCCAAGCGGCCTTGGTTTACTACCGGTAGACCGCCTGTCAAGTTTCGTACCATTTGGACTTCGTTTGATACTCCAACGGTTAACTAAGGGACCGAGAAGGCCTCGTATGTGTTGCAGCCCAACACCCCTCCAATTTGGCCCAAAACCCACCAAAACCCTCTCCATCATCTAGAGTGTTCGATCACGATCGCGTGGCCGAAAACCGCACCTCATTTGGACTCTCCTAGCTCCCTCTATCTATAAATAGGTGCACTCCCCCGAAAATTCCGGATCACTAACCCTAGCCCCGCTCCCTCCGCCGCCGGCCCGGTTGAGCCCGGATCGGGCCCCCTGAGCCCACCTGCTATAGCGCCGCCCCGCACATCTCCCTCGCCCGCGGAGCCGTGCCGCCCATGCTGGCGAGGTCCTCCACCGGCACCGCTCCGTCTCCGGCTGCCGAGCTCGCCGCCGCCCGCCATCACCGCGCCGGCGCCGCCTCCACGCCGCCCTCGAGCTCCTCCGCGCCACCGCAAGTCCGGCGACCTCGGCCGGAGCTCCCCAAGTCCGGCTACGTACGAACTTCGGCGACCTCCCTCGTGAAATCCGGTGACCTCAAGCTCCTGTTCCGGCGTTCCTCGTAAAGCGTGCATGATCCGGATCCAGATCTCGATCTGAGGTTGACCTAATCTTGCCCGAAACCCTAATAATTTGCATTTTTCATCATGCTATATCTCTGCATCCGTAGCTCCGTTTTGGGCGTGTAGCATATCAAAATGTTCGCCTCAGAGAGCACATCATTTCATCTCATTGCATCATTTTCATTTGAGCTCATCTCGATGCCCGAAATGCTATTGGAAGAGAGCTATTTGAGATAATTGTCAGCTCTGCTGCACCAAATAGCCTTTTGTCATTTTTTCCATGATTAATGTGTGCATGATATGCCCCTAAGCTCTACATGAGTTTTGTTATATGCTTTGCCATCTTTACAGAGGTGCTATCCATGTATTTTTGTGATGTGTGTGGTGACTAGCACAAGCTTGCAAAGTGGTGCATTCGTTAATGCTGATTTCAGGGACTTAGAGATTTCACTAAGTCCTGGATGGCCTGAGATGTTAGTTTCTGCAGACGGCTTAGTAGCGTGCGCGGTACCAAAGGCCAACTCTTAGTCACAAACCGCAGAGCGGCTGTCCGACTAGCAAGAGTGAATGCTGGAGGCCACCCACGCGAAAAACGTCCGGGAAGAAAAACGGTTCGGGTGACCCGGCTGTTTCCTTTACGAGTATCTACTTGGTCGAATGTGCTCCCAGAGTCTGAGTACTGTACACTCCACTTCGTGGCCCACTCTCAGCCATAGACCGCAGAGTGGCTGTCCGGCAAGCGAGAGCACAAGCCAAAGAGCGGAGGGAACATGAAAAAGATTAAAGGGGCTTGGACGAAACTGAGTCGACACCCTCCGCATAAAACTTGCAATGCTAAAAGCAAATATTTGATATATCTGCGTGGACTAACGTTGTCTTTTGCATGATCATTTCTGTGGGGAACCCCCCCTCCTCGCTCGGAGGCTACACCCAGTGGGCGCGCTTGTGCGCCTCCGTCGGAAGCAGGCCGTGCCGGCTGCGGTCCGCAGCCGGCCTTCATCGACATCTTCTACATCAACATCCGCTAAAAAACCTCCGCCCAACTTTGCCAAGTTGCCCGGAGGCTCGGGGGCTACTGTCAGAGTAATTGACCACGGGTACCCCGAAGACAGCAAGATAATATTTCAAGACATCGGGGCTAGCAAAAGCCCCTTAGTCCGACTGCTCGGGCCGCCCCAGACACCCCCCTGTCCGTCTGCCCGGGCCGACTCGTCACCCGGCCTACTCCTCTGGCCGGCTACTCTAGTCGGCCTGCTGCGCGGAGTCCGTCGCTGCACCGACCCGACACCGACGAGACGGCTGTACATGAACATTGTTCACGTGTCACCTCATGTTATCATGTATAGTGTCACTTATCCCTGGGCACTATTTATGAAGTGACCCAGGAGACAAGCATGACACCCCACCATACCCCTTGTTCCCATGCCACCACATAGCTTACATGCTAAGCTAGCCATGCCTATATAAGGCACACATCCATCCATCCACAACTCCACTCACTCACGCATGCATACATGCCCATGGGCACAGGCCCATTTAGGAAGCCATATGCCATCCGGCCACTAGAGCTTGCATGCCCATCCGGCCACCCGCATATATACAAAATCAGGTGCCCATAGCACTAATCTCATATATAGCTCCAGAAGCATTCTGTACCAGATATACCACATATACTCAGACATGCAGGAGTAGGGGTATTATCTCTCCGGAGAGCCCCGAACCTGGGTAAACTACCGTGTGATACTCACATACCCATCCCTGGATATTCCGGCAGCATTCTTGCCCTCACACTAAGCCACCCTGTGGCATCTGTCGCCTTGCTGGCCCCCCATGAGAATACCATGACAGTGTGTGATACGTGGCATACAGTTGATCCATCCAAGATGTTTGTGATGGAATAAGCCGTGTGTGTTGCGGGCAAACGCTTGCTGGTATATAACCTTAAATTTAACCAAAAAAGTGTTAATGCATATTACAAAAATTGTAGCTGGAAACTATGTTCAAATACGACTCCAACGATATAATCTTTGGCGACATGCATTCGTATTTTATTAGTTAAATCCTACTTATAAAGCAGGACGGGGGTATAGTAGGTAATTAAATTGCAAACATTTTTTTGTATTAACTGTATGTGTACGTGTCCTTTCGTCCTCCTCTCGCACGTCTTGTCACCCCGCTGCCGCAGACGGCTTACAGCGCAAGCTTGCGCAGCACGTGGAGGCATTCTTTTAGCCAAATGGTGGCGCCAATGAATCGTCGGTGAGCCCATTCCCGCGCAACCTCGCAGGTTCCCGCGCAAGCTTCCCGCCTGACTCGGTGAAATCCCCAAAATCCCAATGCTTATCGGCCTGCTATAAAAACCCTCATGACCGGCGAGTCCTGTGTCGCATTTTCCCCTACCTCCCTATAGCTTATCTCGTGTGCTTCTCCCACAATCGCCAATGGCACCGGTCCATCGTCATCGCTCAGCCACTCTGCCATCATTAGAGGACAGCTCCAGTTGGGAGGCTACACCGCGGTGGCGGCGCAGTCCCCGGCGTGGTGTAATGTGTGTGGCGTCCCTGTTGGGTGTGTGTGGAACACCCACCACACGCTCCGCCGCCGCTACCCGTCGGCAGCTTTTGCCGGCCATCGTTGCCGCCACACCACCGTCGAAAGCCAGGGCCATCTCCCGCTCTGCCGCCGCGGCCCGAAGGTGGGAGGTGGCCCTCATGGCCGCCACCCTACTGCCGGCCACCGTGGCCATCACTCGCTCTGCCACCGCGTCCCGAAGGCGGGAGGTGGTGGTCGTGGCCGCCACCCAATCGTCGGCCGCCGTGGTCGCCAGCCCACCGTCGACTGCCTAGATCATCACCTGCTCCGCCACCGCCGCCCGAAGGAGGGAGGCGGAGGTGGAGGCCCGCACGTGCGTCAGCGACCTTGCGCGCTACATCGAGTTCCTACGGGAGGAGGAGGAGGAGCGCCTCGTCGAGCACGCAAAGAGCCTTACCACAGCCGTGGCCGCAGCACACACCGAGGCAGAGGCGAGGAATCAGGAGATCTACGAGCAGTCCGGCCGCTTCGAGAGGGATCGTCTGGAGCAGCAGTGGGTGTTCGAGCTAGCGAGCATCGCTGAACGTGCAGCAGCGGCAGGCACCATATTGCATTTCTCCAGCTCGTCGGTAGGCTCCTCCTCCTCCTCTACCTCTTACTGAGCGCGCTCGGCAGAGGAGAGGCTACCGGAAGTAGCACAAAGCCCCTCTGTGGTAGTAGTAGTATTTAGGGGCTAGTTTGTTCAGTTCATCTAACTATGGATGTGATGAGGACATGACTATCTTGGATATGACCAAAAATATTGCATATATGCATATTTCAACAATCTATTTATGTTATCCAGAACAAAAATACTTCACACACTTTTGTGTTTTGTCTAATTGCAGGTGTATGGGACATTTTTACAATCCACATATGAAGATAAGGAAGAAAGAGATGTTTATTTGCTGTCCAAAAAGTTCTCTCACGTCACTTTTGGCCCAAGAGAAGATAGAGTCCAAGTCTCTCACGTTCTGGATTCAGATTCGGACTGCACAGACACACCTGACTCAAAACGCACACAAGTTTTTCATACGGACTCCGAATTGGGTGAATCTTTTTTTGTTGGAAACTAGATTTCGTGCACTTTCCAACCCAATTGGAATCACCTTCAAATTCGTCCGGAGCGTTGAGTTGTAGACGAAACAATCTGATGCTGCAGCAGAATCCGAGTCAAACTACAAGTCCAAAGGTGTTACATCACCTCCACTTGGGCCCATTGGCCTTGTACGACCTAGATTTAGTTTTAGGCTGCCTTGGGACGTCCTCCCACCTCCTTGGCCGCCACCCCTTGCTCCTATATAAGTAGATCCATCTAGTAGCTTTTCCTTGGGATTTGTTTAGTTAAAAGTTAGCCATTGCAACTTCGTGTACTTCGTTTGTGTCCAACGATAAGACCAAGACCGCTTCCGGATCCCCACCATTATCAATACCTCATATATATTTGCAATATTCAGATTGCTTTATCATATTCTTGCTCGTTCTTCGATTGCTTGCAGGAATAGACCTTCGTGGTCAGGCTGACCGTGCTTCCGGCCTCGTCAGTAACCTCAGGAGATTGGTTTAGCGATTGCTAAGGCGCAACGTCGTGCACGTTTGTAGTCGGATCGTCAAAGTCGTCTCCACCAAATCGATAGTTATCATCTCATCGAAAGATCGGGACACCCCCGCCTCTATCAATTGGTATCAGAGAAGAAAAAAGTCAGAGAAAAAAAAGAAAGGAAAAGAAAAAAAGTGTGAGAAAAAAAAAGAGAGGAGAAAAAAAAAACAAAATTCGGATCTATCTAGACTCAATCTCGTAGTTGAATTCGGATTGGAATCTGTTTTGCGCACTGTTCAGTAAAACAGGTGTATCTTCCTCATACGAAGTCAGTTTTTGCTCCGTGAGTACTCAAATTGAAGATAGCGACGAGCCGCATCTAAATAGTTGCAGAAGCTTGTTCAATATTTGACACCTCAAAATCGGCTTCTAAATAGGTCTTTTTGCCCTCCGAAATTCATGAACACAACTTGTTCCAATTTTTCAGGCCAGTTTTAGAATTCTTTGACTCCTCATATCAACTCGGAATTGAGTGATTCTTTTTGCATTGGAAAGCTTGAGTTAGTAGCATTCTTTGAAAGAATTTATCAGAAAATTGTCTCAAAATTTTCAAGAGGAAAGTTGGAGAGAGAGAGTTGTTGTATATCCTGCTTGGCAGTTGTTTTTCATCATTATCTTCACTGCCGTTGTGATCTTCACTTATATCTTGCTGTCAAGAGCTACTTAGTATCCTTCATTGATGCTAGTTGTGCTACGCCGTGACCTCATTAGTGTTCTAGGCTCGCGTCTCTAGTCCGGTCTAGCCTAGGACCAGCACAGTACCGTCGTTGAGCGTTTATTCAACATTGCATCTTTGAATTGATTATTGCTAATCTTTTGCTACCATATATAGCCAACCCAGCTCCACATATTTCTACACCGTATATACGTACGCTCCCCTGGCAATCGCTTTACTCAATATTCGGAGTTACTTGACACCGCTGGTTGCCGATCACCGCCTGCTGCATGGTAAGAACTTGTAAGACATTGATATTTGCTTTACTGTGAGCGTTTTACCACCACATCCTAGTAGTTATAGGAACATTATTTTTGGGTTTTGTTTCTTGTTTTACTAATCATGACAGGATCCAGAGTCAATTCATGGGCTTTGTCGATCGCGGGAGACGTGCCACCACCTTTGCAAATACCACAACCGTCACGAGAGGTGCACAAACATCCAAATGCACATGATCAGGTTAATGTATCTATACCACCATTTAATGGCCGTTTTAAACCTGCTTTATATATTGAATGGGAGTTCGACATAAAAAATATATTTGCTTCCCATAATTTCGATGAACATAAAAAGGTTAAGGTTGCGGTTGGTTCTTTCACTGGTTATGCTTTGGTTTGGTGGAGTGAATATTGTCGGTTACACCCTGATTATATACCTACTACTTGGGATGATTTGAAACTTGCCATGCGACATACTTCCGTCCCTGCTTATTATACTCGTGACATGATTAAAAAGTTGCAACACTTAAAACAAGGTAGTGAAACTGTAACAAAATATTATGATGATTTACAAACTACCTTGTTGCATTCCTCTTTAGAAGAAAGTGAAGATGATTTTATGGATAGATTTTGGGGAGGATTAAACCGTGATATTCAAGAGATACTAATTCATGAAGAGTGTTATCCTATGGACCATTTGTTTCATCTTGCTTGCAAAGCTGAACAGGAAATAAAACAACGTGTTGGCCACGAGGAGAACAAGCGCACGGTGCACATTCCAAGAGTTGATATGATTGTTCCTTCAACTACTAGGCATACTATGACAACCACATCCGTTGTTGTCAGGACTACATCACCTCCACCATGTGACACATCGCCCCCGAGAGTGGCTACATTATCTGAGTTGATCATAAGAGGTAATGACAAAGGTACTGATCTTCCATCTCTACATGAGAATGATGAATGCCTTGTCAATTTGAATGCACCATCTGATGAGCTACCCACTACTTTGATCACACCACCTATTTTAGAGGACTACGTTGATAATTTGACTTTGCCATGTGATCAAACAACTGAAATACCAACAATTTTGAGTGCACCCATTGAATTAACTATTGATGCAAAAGAACCAATGTTTAATCATTTTGATATGACCTCTAATCTTGGTGATGATTCTGTGTTGAATGACTTATTGCATGTTTGCTTATTTAAGCATGTTGTAGCATGTAAATTTGATGCAAGTAAGGTTTATTCACCAATGTTGGGATGGTTTAATGATGACAATTGTCAATCTTTTGAAATGAATAAGAGCTTCACTTATATGTGCAAACTGAGTTGCAATATTTTCATGCCTTCTACTTCTTGTGCTAATTTTTTGGCTTTAGATTTTATGAACTATGCAAGTTACTCATCTATTCATGTGTCATATATGCAAAAATCAAGGAAAGTAAAAATGGATGACATATACATATACAACATGTACACCTTGTCTCTTTTGTTAGCCACATTTCAGATTAAGCAACGCCGAGGACGGCTATTTTTTCAAGAAGGGGAGGATGATGAGGACATGAATTGATGAGGACATGACTACCTTGGATATGACCAAAATTATTGCATATATGCATATTTGTCAGGTGATTTCTAGTGCAAACTATTCAATAATCTATTTATGTTATCCAGAACAAAAATACTTCACACACTTTTGTGTTTTGTCTAATTGCAGGTGTATGGGACATTTCTACAATCCACATATGAAGACAAGGAAGAAAGAGATGTTTATTTGCTGTCCAAAAAGTTCTCTCACGTCACTTTTGGCCCAAGAGAAGATAGAGTCCAAGTCTCTCACGTTCTGGATTCAGATTCGGACTGCACAGACACACCTGACTCAAAACGCACACAAGTTTTTCATACGGACTGCGATTTGGGTGATTCTTTTTTTTGTTGGAAACTAGATTTCGTGCACTTTCCAACCCAATTGGAATCACCTTCAAATTCATCCGGAGCGTTGAGTTGTGGACGAAACAATCTGATGCTGTAGCAGAATCCGAGTCAAACTACAAGTCCAAAGGTGTTACATCACCTCCACTTGGGCCCATTGGCCTTGTACGACCTAGATTTAGTTTTAGGCTGCCTTGGGACGTCCTCCCACCTCCTTGGCCGCCACCCCTTGCTCCTATATAAGTAGATCCATCTAGTAGTTTTTCCTTGGGATTTGTTTAGTTAAAAGTTAGCCATTGCAACTTCGTGTACTTCGTTTGTGTCCAACGACCAGACCAAGACCGCTTCCGGATCCCCACCATTATCAATACCTCATATATATTCGCAATATTCAGATTGCCTCTATCATATTCTTGCTCGTTCTTCGATTGCTTGCAGGAATAGACCTTCGTGGTCAGGCTGACCGTGCTTCCAGCATCGTCAGTAACCTCAGGAGATTGGTTTAGTGATTGCTAAGGCGCAACGTCGTGCACGTTTGTAGTCGGATCGTCAAAGTCGTCTCCACCAAATCGATAGTTATCATCTCATCGAAAGATCGGGACCCTCGCCTCTATCAAGTGGTATCAGTTTTCAGGTTGCTCGGTGAGAATTTCCAGTTTTTCCTAGATTAGATTTTTTTCTTACCTATTGTCCAAGAAAAAGCCACAAAAAAAGTTAGATCTGTTCATCCTTTATCCAAGCCAGTCTGAGCCTTTGCAATTTTCTATTCATTGCTTGCATAGTTGAATTATCGGTTGCATCGTCGTGTCAGTTGCTGGTCTTAGCGTCTAGTCTTTTAGAGTTTCGAGTTCTGTTCACATTAGTCACGCCACCGCTGCATCATTATCTCTTCCGCTGTCCACCACCCATCCATCAATTTCCACCACGTGCTACCCACCATTCATTGTCATAATAATAGTTGAGATCGTTCACATCTTCACTTGATCCAATCTGCATCTTATCTAGTTTGTTTTGGAAAGAGGGAGAAAAAAAGAGAGAAAAAAAAGAGAGAAAAAAAGGAAAAAAAAGTCAGAGAAAAAAAAGGAGAGAAAGAAAAAAAAAGTGTGAGGAAAAAAAAGAGAGAAGAAAAAAAAACAAAAAAATCGGCACAAACTTTTTCAGAGGAAAGTTGGAGACAAAGTTGTTGATATATCCTGCTTGGCTGTTGTTTCACCTCATTATCTTCACTGCTGTTGTGATCTTCACTTATATCTTGCTGTCAAGAGCTACTTAGTATCCTTCATTGATGCTAGTTGTGCTACGCCGTGACCTCATTAGTGTTCTAGGCTCGCGTCTCTAGTCCGGTCTAGCCTAGGACCAGCACAGTACCGTCATTGAGCGTTTATTCAACATTGCATCTTTGAATTGATTATTGCTAATCTTTTGCTACCATATATAGCCAACCCAGCTCCACATATTTCTACACCGTGTATACGTACGCTCCCCTGGCAATCGCTTTACTCAATATTCGGAGTTACTTGACACCGCTAGTTGCCGATCACCGCCTGCTGCATGGTAAGAACTTGTAAGACATTGATATTTGCTTTACTGTGAGCGTTTTACCACCACATCCTAGTAGTTATAGGAACATTATTTTTGGGTTTTGTTTCTTGTTCTACTAATCATGACAGGATCCAGAGTCAATTCATGGGCTTTGTCGATCGCGGGAGACGTGCCACCACCTTTGCAAATACCACAACCGTCACGAGAGGTGCACAAACATCCAAATGCACATGATCAGGTTAATGTATCTATACCACCATTTAATGGCCGTTTTATACCTGCTTTATATATTGAATGGGAGTTCGACATAAAAAATATATTTGCTTCCCATAATTTCGATGAACATAAAAAGGTTAAGGTTGCGGTTGGTTCTTTCACTGGTTATGCTTTGGTTTGGTGGAGTGAATATTGTCGGTTACACCCTGATTATATACCTACTACTTGGGATGATTTGAAACTTGCCATGCGACATACTTTCGTCCCTGCTTATTATACTCGTGACATGATTAAGAAGTTGCAACACTTAAAACAAGGTAGTAAAACTGTAACAAAATATTATGATGATTTACAAACTACCTTGTTGCATTCCTCTTTAGAAGAAAGTGAAGATGATTTTATGGATAGATTTTGGGGAGGATTAAACCGTGATATTCAAGAGATACTAATTCATGAAGAGTGTTATCCTATGGACCATTTGTTTCATCTTGCTTGCAAAGCTGAACAGGAAATAAAACGACGTGTTGGCCACGAGGAGAACAACCGCACGGTGCACATTCCAAGAGTTGATATGATTGTTCCTTCAACTACTAGGCATACTATGACAACCACATCCGTTGTTGTCGGGACTACATCACCTCCACCATGTGACACATCGCCCCCGAGAGTGGCTACATCATCTGAGTTGATCATAAGAGGTAATGACAAAGGTACTGATCTTCCATCTCTACACGAGGATGAATGCCTTGTCAATTTGAATGCACCATCTGATGAGCTACCCACTACTTTGATCACACCACCTATTTTAGAGGACTACGTTGATAATTTGACTTTGCCATGTGATCAAACAACTGAAATACCAACAATTTTGAGTGCACCCATTGAATTAACTATTGATGCAAAAGAACCAATGTTTAATCATTTTGATATGACCTTTAATCTTGGTGATGATTCTGTGTTGAATGACTTATTGCATGTTTGCTTATTTAAGCATGTTGTAGCATGTAAGTTTGATGCAAGTAAGGTTTATTCACCAATGTTGGGATGGTTTAATGATGAACATTGTCAATTTTTTGAAATGAATAAGAGCTTCACTTATATGTGCAAACTGAGTTGCAATATTTTCATGCCTTCTACTTCTTGTGCTAATTTTTTGGCTTTAGATTTTATGAACTATGCAAGGTACTCATCTATTCATGTGTCATATATGCAAAAATCAAGGGAAGTAAAAATGGATGACATATACATATACAACATGTACACCTTGTCTCTTTTGTTAGCCACATTTCAGATTAAGCAACGCCGAGGACGGCTTTATTTTCAAGAAGGGGAGGATGATGAGGACATGACTACCTTGGATATGATCAAAAATATTGCATATATGCATATTTGTCAGGTGATTTCTAGTGCAAACTATTCAATAATCTATTTATGTTATGCAGAACAAAAATACTTCACACACTTTTGTGTTTTGTCTAATTGCAGGTGTATGGGACATTTGTACAATCCACATATGAAGATAAGGAAGAAAGAGATGTTTATTTGCTGTCCAAAAAGTTCTCTCACGTCACTTTTGGCCCAAGAGAAGATAGAGTCCAAGTCTCTCACGTTCTGGATTCAGATTCGGACTGCACAGACATACCTGACTCAAAACGCACATAAGTTTTTCATACGGACTCCGAATTGGGTGATTCTTTTTTTGTTGGAAACTAGATTTCGTGCACTTTCCAACCCAATTGGAATCACCTTCAAATTCGTCCGGAGCGTTGAGTTGTGGACGAAACAATCTGATGCTGCAGCAGAATCCGAGTCAAACTACAAGTCCAAAGGTGTTACATCACCTCCACTTGGGCCCATTGGCCTTGTACGACTTAGGGTTGGTTTTAGGATGCCTTGGGACGTTCTCCCACCTCCTTGGCCGCCACCCCTTGCTCCTATATAAGTAGATCCATCTAGTAGCTTTTCCTTGGGATTTGTTTAGTTAAAAGTTAGCCATTGCAACTTCGTGTACTTCGTTTGTATCCAACGACCAGACCAAGACCGCTTCCGGATCCCCACCATTATCAATACCTCATATATATTTGCAATATTCAGATTGCTTTATCATATTCTTGCTCGTTCTTCGATTGCTTGCAGGAATAGACCTTCGTGGTCAGGCTGACCGTGCTTCTGGCATCGTCAGTAACCTCAGGAGATTGGTTTAGCGATTGCCAAGGCGCAACGTCGTGCACGTCTGTAGTCGGATCGTCAAAGTTGTCTCCACCAAATCGATAGTTATCATCTCATCGAAAGATCGGGACACCCCGCCTTGATAGAGGACATGACTACCTTGGATATGACCAAAAATATTGCATATATGCATATTTGTCAGGTGATTTCTAGTGCAAACTATTCAATAATCTATTTATGTTATCCAGAACAAAAATACTTCACACACTTTTGTGTTTTGTCTAATTGCAGGTGTATGGGACATTTGTACAATCCACATATGAAGATAAGGAAGAAAGAGATGTTTATTTGCTGTCCAAAAAGTTCTCTCACGTCACTTTTGGCCCAAGAGAAGATAGAGTCCAAGTCTCTCACGTTCTGGATTCAGATTCGGACTGCACAGACATACCTGACTCAAAACGCACACAAGTTTTTCATACGGACTCCGAATTGGGTGATTCTTTTTTTGTTGGAAACTACATTTCGTGCACTTTCCAACCCAATTGGAATCACCTTCAAATTCGTCCGGAGCGTTGAGTTGTGGACGAAACAATCTGATGCTGCAGCAGAATCCGAGTCAAACTACAAGTCCAAAGGTGTTACATCACCTCCACTTGGGCCCATGAGCCTTGTACGACCTAGGGTTAGTTTTAGGCTGCCTTGGGACGTCCTCCCACCTCCTTGGCCGCCACCCCTTGCTCCTATATAAGTAGATCCATCTAGTAGCTTTTTCCTGGGGATTTGTTTAGTTAAAAGTTAGCCATTGCAACTTCGTGTACTTCGTTTGTGTCCAACGACCAGACCAAGACCGCTTACGGATCCCCACCATTATCAATACCTCATATATATTTGCAATATTCAGATTGTTTTATCATATTCTTGCTCGTTCTTCAGTTGCTTGCAGGAATAGACCTTCGTGGTCAGGCTGACCGTGCTTCCGGCATCATCAGTAACCTCAGGAGATTGGTTTAGCGATTGCTAAGGCGCAACGTCGTGCACGTTTGTAGTCGGATCGTCAAAGTCGTCTCCACCAAATCGATAGTTATCATCCCATCGAAAGATCGGGACACCCTCGCCTCTATCAGCAAGTTACTCATCTATTCATGTGTCATATATGCAAAAATCAAGGGAAGTAAAAATGGATGACATATACATATACAACATGTACACCTTGTCTCTTTTGTTAGCCACATTTCAGATTAAGCAACGCCGAGGACGGCTTTATTTTCAAGAAGGGGAGGATGATGAGGACATGACTACCTTGGATATGACCAAAAATATTGCATATATGCATATTTGTCAGGTGATTTCTAGTGCAAACTATTCAATAATCTATTTATGTTATCCAGAACAAAAATACTTCACACACTTTTGTGTTTTGTCTAATTGCAGGTGTATGGGACATTTGTACAATCCACATATGAAGATAAGGAAGAAAGAGATGTTTATTTGCTGTCCAAAAAGTTCTCTCACGTCACTTTTGGCCCAAGGGAAGATAGAGTCCAAGTCTCTCACGTTCTGGATTCAGATTCGGACTGCACAGACACACCTGACTCAAAACGCACACAAGTTTTTCATACGGACTCCGAATTGGGTGATTCTTTTTTTTGTTGGAAACTATATTTCGTGCACTTTCCAACCCAATTGGAATCACCTTCAAATTCGTCCGGAGCGTTGAGTTGTAGACGAAACAATCTGATGCTGCAGCAGAATCCGAGTCAAACTACAAGTCCAAAGGTGTTACATCACCTCCACTTGGGCCCATTGGCCTTGTACGACCTAGATTTAGTTTTAGGCTGCCTTGGGACGTCCTCCCACCTCCTTGGCCGCCACCCCTTGCTCATATATAAGTAGATCCATCTAGTAGCTTTTCCTTGGGATTTGTTTAGTTAAAAGTTACCATTGCAACTTCGTGTACTTCGTTTGTGTCCAACGACCAGACCAAGACCGCTTCCGGATCCCCACCATTATCAATACCCCATATATATTTGCAATATTCAGATTGCTTTATCATATTCTTGCTCGTTCTTCGATTGCTTGCAGGAATAGACCTTCGTGGTCAGGCTGACCGTGCTTCCGGCCTCGTCAGTAACCTCAGGAGATTGGTTTAGCGATTGCTAAGGCGCAACGTCGTGCATGTTTGTAGTCGGATCGTCAAAGTCGTCTCCACCAAATCGATAGTTATCATCTCATCGAAAGATCGGGACACCCCCGCCTCTATCAGGATGTGTGGTCAAACAGTACAACATACTTAAAATTAGCTAGTATACATAGTTAAACTATTTGTATAAATTAAGAACGGCTGCTTAATCTATGAATGAAATCTATGCTTAATTACTGAATTTTAGTTGCAAAAATTAGATAGTGCTAGTGATTTCTAGCTGCATATTTTGACAAATCGCAGTGTTACAAGGATTGACAAATGGCAACGTTACTAGATCAACAAATGTCAATATTTCCAGTTTGACAAATGGCAACATACCCAATACGACAGATGCAAATCTTACCAAATTGTTTATACGTGGTTGCACACGGGTCATCCAAAACAACCGTTTGCGTTGAAGGGATGCACAAATCCTGCGCTGCGGATTTTCCCTCGACTTAAAGAGGAAGACCATAGCTCTCACTTTGCATACAGGTGTTCTATCTAAAACGTTTGCGATCAAGAGCTGCAGAAATCCTGCTCGGCACATTTTCTCTTGGCTTCCTGGGGAAGCTGTCGACACGTCTTCCATTTAGTCAAGCACTCAAGCACCTGTCCGCATAGCACCTCCTAGCCATTAAAAGAGTGAGGCGTGGCGTCACGTGAATGGTTAACAAAACGCAGACAATTTAAATTATACAAAACGTTTGAGATGTTACAGTGGCAACTATTTGTTTCAAAATGCCTTTGTTGGATGTTATTCAAGTGCACCTTCTCTCAAAATAGACACGAAAAATACCACAGCATGTCGGGTGCATTCCATTATAGCATGCCAAGTTTCATGAATTTCGGACGAGTTTTGGATTTACTAGAATTTAAAAACAAAGTATCTCAATGTTTTGCAGGCAATCAACAGTGCCCTGGTGTTTGAAATTCATTCCCATTTCTTGCATGGGACCTTAGCATGCCCCGAAGGACACAGATTTGATTTTTCAAGCAATTTATACGCACTGGAGCTTGTGCATGTGGTTCAAATTTGAATTATGCACATGAAATGCCTAGAAAACCCAGTTAATGTATAAAAATATCCAAACGAACCCCGAAAAATTCCAAAAGTAAACACAACACTCCTGTTGCTCTATGTTGACACTACAAAAATTTTGAAAGCAATAAGAGGTAACGGATATCATTTCGTCCCCAAAGGTGGCACGTTCCCTACTGAAACGATCACGCTTATTGTGAGAAGCTAAGGTTTGTGAGAAGCTTATACCCAAACCTACCCCAAATGGGACAAAAAATTTACGACATGTTGATGCCGCTCCATGATAGCATGCCAAGTTTCATGAATTTCACACGAGTTTTGGATTTACTAGAATTTAAAAATGATGTATCTTAATCTTTTGTCGGCAATCAACAGTGCCCTGGTATTTGAAATTCATTCCCATTTCTTGCATGGGACCTAAGCATGCAACCAAGGACACATATTTGATTTTTCAACCAGTTTATATGCACTGGAGAATGTGCATGTAGTTCAAATTTCAATTATGCACATGAAATGTCTGGAAAACCCAGTTAATGTATAAAAATGTCCAAACGAACCCCGAAAAATTCCAAAATTGAACACAACACTCCTATTGTTCTATGTTGACACTCGAAATTTTTTGAAAGCAATAAGAGGCAATGGATATCGTTTCGTCCCCAAAGGTGGTACATTCCCTACCGAAACCATCATGCCTGTCATGAGAAGCTAAGGTTTGTGAGAAGCTTATACCCAAACCTGCCCCAAATGGGACAACATTTTTACCATGGCATGTTGAAGCCGCTTGATACGTCTCCATCGTATCTACTTTTCCAAACACTTTTGCCCTTGTTTTGGACTCTAACTTGCATGATTTGAATGGAACTAACCCGGACTAACATTGTTTTCAGCAGAATTGCCATGGTGTTATTTTTGTGCAGAAATAAAAGTTCTCGGGATGACCTGAAAATCAACGAAGATTATTTTTGGAATATATTAAAAATACTAGAAGAAGAATCCACGTCAGGGGGCCCACACCCTGTCCACGAGGGTGGGGGCGCGCCCTACCCCCCTGGGCGCGCCCCCCTGCCTCGTGGGCCCCCTGACGCTCCAACGACCTCAACTCCAAGTCCATATATTCGTGTTCAGGGAGAAAAAAATCAAAGAGAAGGATTCATCATGTTTTACGATACGGAGCCGCCACCAAGCCCTAAACTCTCTCGGGAGGGATGATCTAGAGTCCATTCGAGGCTCCGGAGAGGGGAATCCGTCGCCATCATCATCATCAACCTTCCTCCATCACCAATTTCATTATGCCCACCGTCGTGCGTGAGTAATTCCATCGTAGGCTTGCTGGACGGTGATGGGTTGGATGAGATTTATCATGTAATCAAGTCAGTTTTCTTAGGGTTTGATCCCTAGTATCCACTATGTTCCGCGATTGATGTTGCTATGACTTTGCTATGCTTAATGCTTGTCACTAGGGCCCAAGCGCCATGATTTCAGATCTGAACCTATTATGTTTTCATCAATATATGAGAGTTCTTGATCCTATCTTGCAAGTCTATAGTCACCTATTATGTGTTATGATCCGTTAACCCTGAAGTGACAATAATCGGGATAGTTACCGATGATGACCGTAGTTTGAGGAGTTCATGTATTCACTATGTGTTAATGCTTTGGTTCGGTACTCTATTAAAAGGAGGCCTTAATATCCCTTAGTTTCCAATAGGACCCCGCTTCCACAGGAGGGTAGGACAAAAGATGTCATGCAAGTTCTTTTCCATAAGCATGTATGACTATATTCGGAATACATGCCTACATTACATTGATGAACTGGAGCTAGTTCCGTGTCACCCTATGTTATAACTGTTGCATGAATAATCGCATCCGACATAATTCTCCATCACCGATCCAATGCCTAAGAGATTTTCCATATATTATTCTTCGCTTATTTACTTTCCCGCTGCTACTATTACGATCACTACAAAACCCAAAAACATTACTTTTTGCCACCGTTACCACTATTATCATATTACTTTGCTACTAAATACCTTGCTGCAGATATTAAGTTTCCAGGTGTGGTTGAATTGACAACTCAGCTGCAAATACTTGAGAATATTCTTTGGCTCCCCTTGTGTTGAATCAATAAATTTGGGTTGAATACTCTACCCTCGAAAACTGTTGCGATCCCCTATACTTGTGGGTTATCAAGCCCATTTTCTGGCTCCGTTACCAGGGAGCATAGCTCTATTCTTTGAGTCACTTGGGATTTATATCTGCTTATCATTATGAAGAACTTGAAAAGATCAAAGAATCAAGATTTTTCCCTCAACTGCGAGGGGAGGTAAGGAACTCCCATCTAGCCCTGCACTTGATTCACCTTCTATTTTGAGTAAGCTTGCGACACCTAAACCTGCTTCTGCTATTAATTCTGATATGTCGCATGTTATTGATGATGTCACTTCTGCTTTGCATGATACTTATGATGAAACTACTTCTATGCTTGATACTACTGTGCCACTTGGTGAATTTCTTGATGAACAACTTGCTAGGGCTAGAGAGAATGGAATTATTGAAACTGATAATATTAATGAAAGTGATGATAAAGATTCTCCCCCTAGATATGAATTGCTTGTTGTGCTTGAGGGTTATGTTATGGATGAATAAACTGCTAGAGACTTTCTTGCCTGCAATGCTAGAAGTGATCTTAAGAAACTATTAGCTAAGCTGAAGGAAAAATCTCTGAATGCTAGAATGAAATATGATCCTGCTTATGCTACTTCACCTATCTTTATTACTGATAAGGATTATGATTTCTCAGTTGATCCTGATATAATTACTTTGGTTCAATCTTAACCTTTCTATGGCTATGAATCTGAAACTGTTGTGGCACATCTTACTAAATTAAATGATATAGCTACCCTATTCACTAATGATGAGAAAACTCGCTACTATTATATCCTTAAATTATTTCCATTCTCATTAAAGGGTGATGCTAAGATATGGTTTAATTCTCTTGATCCTGGTTGTGTGCGTAATCCCCACGATATGATTTACTACTTCTCTGCTAAATATTTCCCCGCTCATAAGAAACAAGCTGCTTTAAGGGAAATATATAATTTTGTGCAAATTGAAGAAGAGACTCTCCCACAAGCTTGGGGTAGGCTTCTCCAATTACTTAATGCTTTGTCTGATCATCCTCTCAAGAAAAATGAAATACTTGATATCTTTTATAATGGACTAACCGATGCTTCTAGAGACCACCTGGATAGTTGTGTTGGTTGTGTTTTCAGGGAAAGAATAGTTGATCAAGCTGAAATTCTATTGAATAATATGTTTACCAATGAAAATAATTGGACACTTCCTGAACCAACTCCTAAGCCAACTCTGAAGAAAAGGGGTATTCTATTTCTCAGTCCTGAAGATATGCAAGAGGCAAAGAAATCTATGAAAGAAAAAGGTATAAAAGCTGAAGATGTTAAGAATTTACCTCCTGTTGAAGAAATACATGGCCTTAATTCATCACCTATTGAAGAAACACATGGTCTCGATAACCTGACACAGGTAAAAGGTAAATTCTCTCTATAGATTTGATGAAGGTGATATTCCTTGTAATAAGTCTACTAGCCAATGCTTAGATGAATTTGATGACTTTATGGTTAAACAAGAAAACTTCAATGCTTATGTTGGTAGACAATTGAAATACAATGCTGATATGCTTGAACACTTGGGTGATTATATGGCTAATGTTAAAGGTGAACTTAAACTTATTAGTAAACATGCTTCTATGGTTACCACTCAAGTAGAACAAGTACTTAAAGCTCAGAATGATTTGCCCAATGAACTAAATAATAAGAAAAATGACAATGCTGTTAGAGTTATGACTAGAGGTGGTAAAATGACTCAGGAACCTTTGTATCCTGAGGGCCATCCTAAGAGAATTGAGCAAGATTCTCAGAGAACTACTATAGATGCACCTAGTCCTTCTAAAAGGAAGAGAAAGAAAAATGATAGGACTTTGCATGCTTCTAGTGAACCTGTTCTTGACACACCTGAGAATCCCAACGATATTTCTATTTCTGATGCTAAAACACAATCTAGTAATGAACATGAACCTAGTGATAATGTTAAAGATGATATTCATGTTGATGATCAACCTAGCAATGATAATGATGTAGAGATTGAACGTGTTGTTGATCTTGATAACCCACAATCAAAGAATCAACGTTATGATAAGAGAGACTTTGTTGCTAGGAAGCACGGTAAAGAAAGAGAACCATGGGTTCAGAAACCCATGCCTTTTCTGATGAGGACATCAATACAATTGTTACACCCACAGCCCCTGCTGCTATACATACTGGACCAATTACTAGAGCTCGTGCACGCCAACTAAATTACCAGGTACTTTCGTTTCTTGGTAATGATTCTAATGTTCATGAGAATATGATGCTGCCTAAATTGGATACATTTGTTTTGCTTACAAATGAAGGGCCTAGCTTGGAGAAGGATGAACATTGGAGCAAGAACAAGCATGGAGATGATGGCATGCGCAAGGGAAACAAGAACGGAGTTACAAGTGATGATTTCAGGACTTTGAAGCCACCATAATGGGTGCATGAAGCCTTGGACGAAATATACAAGATGCCACTTCATAAATTTCGTCCCGAGGCTCTTTTAGGTGCTGCGTCACCTTATTATTGGGCCAGGCCCATGTAATTTCGAAATACATAAGTATAGGCTATTTTTAGAGTCCGTATGTGTGGGGATACAAGAGATAGGGTTGATTTCGGACTCCTCCACCAAGGGCCACGAAATTCCCCCCTCTTCCTCCATATATACAGCCCTTAGGGCATCGTTTAGACTTTGGGTTTTGTTTAGATTAAAAGTTCGCCATAGCTGCAACTTCGCGTACTTCGTTTGTGTTCAACGACCAGACAAAGGCATCACAGAACCCCACCTTGATCAATAAAGCTTTCATCTTATATTCGCAATATCCAGATTGCAATCTCAGTTTCTTGCTTGTTCTTCGTTTGCTCGCAGGAAACAGACCCTCGTGGTCAGGTTGATCATGCTCCGGCGTGGTCAATAACCTCTCGGAGTTGGTTTAGCGATTGCTAAGGCGCGACGTCCTCGCACGTTCGTAGTCGGATCGTCAAAGTCGACTTCCACCAAAGCGAAATCCACCATCTCATCGAAAGACGGGACACCTTTGCCTCTATCAAGTGGTATCAGATTTCCAGGTTGCTCGGTGAGATTTTACAGTTTTTCGTAGTTTAGATCGAGTCTGTTCTTCATACCTACAGTCCACGAAAAAGCCACAAAAAAAATTAGGGTTAGTTCATCATATCCAAACCAATCTGAGCCTTTGCATAATCTTTTTAGGGTTTTGCTTTGTTGAATTTGCGGTTGCATCGTCGTGTCTAGTTGCTGGTCTTAGAGTCTAGTCTTTTAGAGTTTCGAGTTCTGGTCATAAGTTGTCACGCCGCCGCCGCACCATCATCATCGCCCCTGCCATCTACCACCACCGCTTATCCGCCACCGCTTCGAATCCGTATCCATATACCACCACAGCTGTCATATACCACCACCGCTGCCATCTACCACCATATATCCACCACCAATCCGAGTTCTTGTCATATTAGGTTTGATGAGGACATCAATACAATTGTTACACCCACAGCCCCTGCTGCTATACATACTGGACCAATTACTAGAGCTCGTGCACGCCAACTAAATTACCAGGTACTTTCGTTTCTTGGTAATGATTCTAATGTTCATGAGAATATGATGCTGCCTAAATTGGATACATTTGTTTTGCTTACAAATGAAGGGCCTAGCTTGGAGAAGGATGAACATTGGAGCAAGAACAAGCATGGAGATGATGGCATGCGCAAGGGGAACAAGAACGGAGTTACAAGTGATGATTTCAGGACTTTGAAGCCACCATAATGGGTGCATGAAGCCTTGGACGAAATATACAAGATGCCACTTCATAAATTTCGTCCCGAGGCTATTTTAGGTGCTGCGTCACCTTATTATTGGGCCAGGCCCATGTAAGTTCGAAATACATAAGTATAGGCTATTTTTAGAGTCCGTATGTGTGGGGAAACAAGAGATAGGGTTGATTTCGGACTCCTCCACCAAGGGCCACGAAATTCCCCCCTCTTCCTCCATATATACAGCCCTTAGGGCATCGTTTAGACTTTGGGTTTTGTTTAGATTAAAAGTTCGCCATAGCTGCAACTTCGCGTACTTCGTTTGTGTTCAACGACCAGACAAAGGCGTCACAGAACCCCACCTTGATCAATAAAGCTTTCATCTTATATTCGCAATATCCAGATTGCAATCTTAGTTTCTTGCTTGTTCTTCGTTTGCTCGCAGGAAACAGACCCTCGTGGTCAGGTTGATCGTGCTCCGGCGTGGTCAATAACCTCTCGGAGTTGGTTTAGCGATTGCTAAGGCGCGACGTCCTCGCACGTTCGTAGTCGGATCGTCAAAGTCGACTTCCACCAAAGCGAAATCCACCATCTCATTGAAAGACGGGACACCTTTGCCTCTATCAAATCCCGGTGGCACGTCTTGTGGAAAAACGTCAGCGAACTCCTGCAAAATGTTAGTGACAGCAGGAGGCAAAGAGGAAGGCACGTCCTCGAATGAAAATAATGCCTCTTTGCACACAAAAGCATAGCAAACAGATTTGCTGAAATCTATCAATATCAGATTTGGTGGCAAATAAACATGCACTTTTCAATTTAATTTCAGAAGCAACACTAGATGGTTTATTATTAGGCTTCATTTGTTGCTCAAATTCTTTTGCCACAATCTGATTTTCACTCTTATTCTTCTCCTATTGTGCTTTATTAGCTCTATTAATATCATCTTTCAAAATGGAATCAGGAGTCATAGGAAGCAAAGTAATATTTTTATCCTTATGAACAAGAGTATAGTGATTGTTTCTACCATGGTGTACAGAATTTTTATCAAATTGCCATGGTCTACCAAGTAATAAGGAACATGCTTGCATAGGTACCACATCACAATCAACATAATCAGCATATGTAGAGATACTAAAATGCACACGAACAGTACGTGTTACCTTAACCTTGCCGCTGTTGTTGAACCATTGGATATAGTAAGGATGTGGATGTGGTCTTGTGGTGAGAGAAAGCTTCTCCACCATCTCCATGCTAGCCAAGTTGTTGCAGCTCCCTCCGTCTATTATGACGCGCACAGAACGTTCCTTCACAACTCCCTTGGTATGGAACAAATTGTGCCTCTGATTTTGCTCAGCTTGTGTGACCTGCACACTCAAAACACGTTGAGCAACTAAACATTCATAACTATCAGCGTCTTCAGGAGCCATGTATTGCGTCTCATGATCAGAATCATCTCCACCATGTTCTTCACGTGTAATAAGAGCCAATGTCTCCTCATCATAGTCACTAGCGGACTCATATCCACCATCCGCGGTAGCAATCATCACACGCGGAGATTTGCATTCCCTCGCATAATGACCTCCTCCCTTACAACGACGACAAATAATATCACTTGTGTGCCCTGTTGATGCCATGGAAGAAGAAGAACGCTGTGCAGGCCCCGCAGGTGCGCTCTTGGCAGATAATGGTGGTTGTGCCTGTTTTCTTGTATCACGGCTGGAGGTGGCACCGGATGGAGGTGCTGGTGCTGTGGAAGTAGAAGATGCACGTGGTGTCCATGATGAAGGTCGGCCTGCAGAAAAGTTAGTTCGCCCCAATGCTTGTCGATCCTGCACTTCACGTTCAGATTTACAAGCAAGATGGAATAAACGAGTGATATTAGTATACTCCTTATAGTCTAGAATGGTCTGAATCTCTCTATTTAATCCACCCAGAAAACGTGCAAGCATAGCTTCATTCTCCTCAACAATACCACATCTAATCAAGCCAGTTTGTAATTCCTGATAATATTCTTCTACAGAATTTTTCCCTTGTCTTAAACGCTGCAATTTTTGAAGCAATTCACGTTGATAATATGGTGGAACCCAACGCGTACGCATAGCAGTTTTCAAAGCAGCCCAAGTAGTTGGAATAGGATATAATCTACAATGTTCAGACCACCATACACATGCAAAACTAGTGAAAGCACAAACGGCAGCAGCAACTCGTCTCTCCTCAGGATATTGTAAACATGTAAATCGTTGTTCAGTTTCTAACTCCCAAGTAAGATATATATCAGGAACATATCTACCCTCAAATGGTGGAATATTCAATTTCAGTTTAGGAATATGGACATCATCTCGTACCTGAGGTGGTGGTGCAGGCCTACCATTACGAATATATACCTGAGGTCGACCTGCTGGTGGTGGTGCTGGTGGCTGCTCGTAGATCTGATTTTGACCAACCTCATCCTCATAATCACCCGCATACTCATCATTCTAGCCTATGCGGTGATAGGCGGTGATCGGCAACTTTGAGAGTTTTTGACTACAACGGTTGCCGATCACCGCCTGCTGCTGGGTAAGAACTCGTAAGAATTTGAGATTTGCTTGACGGATTTGTGACACCCACCACCACCACTTGTTCGTAGTCTGTAGGATCATATTCTTGTGTGTTTCTATTGCTGCTAACCATGCCAGGATCACAAGCCGACGAGATTGACTGGGAGAATTTATCGAACAAGGAGCTTCATGATAAGTTTCAGCAAATGATGACTGAACAGGTGCAAGATGTGCTGAACAATTTTGAAGAGGCCATGGAGAAGATCACTGGCCTTGAGAAGACGTTCGAAATAAAGCTCGATAACAGATTTAATGAATTGCTCGCGCGTCTTCCACCACCACCACCCGCTGCACCTAACGCACCTCTCCAACAACAACAACAACAACGACTACCTCCACGTCGCGAAATAGACCTTCGCCGAGCGAGCCGTGTTCCTCTTGCGTTTGGCCAAACTGTTGGTGCTGCTGTTGATACTTCTGTGGCTCCTGCTGCTGATGCGGAGGAGGATGCTTATGTGGGAGACTATGAGGATGAGGTTGATCAAAATCAACACTACGTGCAGCCACCTGTACCACCACCAGCAGGTCGACCTCAGGTATATATTCGTAATGGTAGGCCTGCACCACCACCTCAGGTACGAGATGATGTCCATATTCCTAAACTGAAATTGAATATTCCACCATTTGAGGGTAGATATGTTCCTGATATATATCTTACTTGGGAGTTAGAAACTGAACAACGATTTACATGTTTACAATATCCTGAGGAGAGACGAGTTGCTGCTGCCGTTTGTGCTTTCACTAGTTTTGCATGTGTATGGTGGTCTGAACATTGTAGATTATATCCTATTCCAACTACTTGGGCTGCTTTGAAAACTGCTATGCGTACGCGTTGGGTTCCACCATATTATCAACGTGAATTGCTTCAAAAATTGCAGCGTTTAAGACAAGGGAAAAATTATGTAGAAGAATATTATCAGGAATTACAAACTGGCTTGATTAGATGTGGTATTGTTGAGGAGAATGAAGCTATGCTTGCACGTTTTCTGGGTGGATTAAATAGAGAGATTCAGACCATTCTAGACTATAAGGAGTATACTAATATCACTCGTTTATTCCATCTTGCTTGTAAAGCTGAACGTGAAGTGCAGGATCGACAAGCATTGGGGCGAACTAACTTTTCTGCAGGCCGACCTTCATCATGGACACCACGTGCATCTTCTACTTCCACAGCACCAGCACCTCCATCCGGTGCCACCTCCAGCCGTGATACAAGAAAACAGGCACAACCACCATTATCTGCCAAGAGCGCACCTGCGGGGCCTGCACAGCGTTCTTCTTCTTCCATGGCATCAACAGGGCACACAAGTGATATTATTTGTCGTCGTTGTAAGGGAGGAGGTCATTATGCGAGGGAATGCAAATCTCCGCGTGTGATGATTGCTACCGCGGATGGTGGATATGAGTCCGCTAGTGACTATGATGAGGAGACATTGGCTCTTATTACACGTGAAGAACATGGTGGAGATGATTCTGATCATGAGACGCAATACATGGCTCCTGAAGACGCTGATAGTTATGAATGTTTAGTTGCTCAACGTGTTTTGAGTGTGCAGGTCACACAAGCTGAGCAAAATCAGAGGCACAATTTGTTCCATACCAAGGGAGTTGTGAAGGAACGTTCTGTGCGCGTCATAATAGACGGAGGGAGCTGCAACAACTTGGCTAGCATGGAGATGGTGGAGAAGCTTTCTCTCACCACAAGACCACATCCACATCCTTACTATATCCAATGGTTCAACAACAGCGGCAAGGTTAAGGTAACACGTACTGTTCGTGTGCATTTTAGTATCTCTACATATGCTGATTATGTTGATTGTGATGTGGTACCTATGCAAGCATGTTCCTTATTACTTGGTAGACCATGGCAATTTGATAAAAATTCTGTACACCATGGTAGAAACAATCACTATACTCTTGTTCATAAGGATAAAAATATTACTTTGCTTCCTATGACTCCTGATTCCATTTTGAAAGATGATATTAATAGAGCTAATAAAGCAAAACAGGAGATGAATAAGAGTGAAAATCAGATTGTGGCAAAAGAATTTGAGCAACAAATGAAGCCTAACAATAAACCATCTAGTGTTGCTTCTGAAATTAAATTGAAAAGTGCATGTTTATTTGCCACCAAATCTGATATTGATGAGCTAGATTTCGGCAAATCTGTTTGCTATGCTTTTGTCTGCAAAGAGGCATTATTTTCATTCGAGGACGTGCCTTCCTCTTTGCCTCCTGCTGTCACTAACATTTTGCAGGAGTTCGCTGACGTCTTTCCACAAGACGTGCCACCGGGATTACCGCCTATTCGAGGGATTGAGCATCAGATTGACTTAATTCCCGGTGCTTCACTGCCAAACCGTGCACCATACCGTACCAATCCAGAGGAGACGAAGGAGATTATGCGCCAAGTACAAGAGCTTCTCGACAAAGGTTATATACGCGAATCCCTTAGTCCTTGTGCTGTTCCTATTATTCTAGTGCCGAAAAAGGATGGTACATCACGTATGTGTGTTGATTGTAGAGGCATTAATAATATTACTATTCGTTATCGTCATCCTATTCCTAGGCTAGATGATATGCTTGATGAATTGAGTGGTTCTACAATATTCTCCAAAGTTGATTTGCGTAGTGGCTACCACCAAATTCGTATGAAATTGGGAGATGAATGGAAAACAGCATTTAAAACTAAGTTTGGATTATATGAGTGGTTAGTCATGCCTTTTGTGTTAACTAATGCACCTAGTACTTTCATGAGATTAATGAACGAAGTTTTACGTGCTTTCATTGGACGATTTGTGGTAGTTTACTTTGATGACATACTGATTTATAGCAGATCTTTGGAAGAACATTTGGAACATTTACGTGCTGTTTTTATTGCTCTACGTGATGCACGTTTGTTTGGTAACCTTGGGAAGTGCACCTTTTGCACCGACCGAGTATCTTTTCTTGGCTATGTTGTTACTCCACAGGGAATTGAAGTTGACAAAGCCAAGATTGAAGCTATTGAGAGTTGGCCGCAGCCCAAAACGGTCACACAAGTGAGGAGTTTTCTTGGCCTCGCTGGATTCTATAGGCGTTTTGTGAGAGATTTCAGCACCATTGCTGCACCTCTCAACGAGCTTACAAAGAAGGATGTGCCTTTTGTTTGGGGTACCACACAGGAAGAAGCCTTCACGGTATTGAAAGATAAGTTGACACATGCACCTTTACTCCAACTTCCTGATTTTAATAAGACTTTTGAGCTTGAATGTGATGCTAGTGGAATTGGATTAGGAGGTGTGTTATTACAAGATGGCAAACCTGTTGCATACTTTTCTGAAAAATTGAGTGGGCCTAGTCTGAATTATTCTACTTATGATAAAGAATTATATGCTCTTGTTCGGACTTTAGAAACATGGCAACATTATTTATGGCCCAAAGAATTTGTTATACATTCTGATCATGAATCTTTGAAACATATTAAAAGTCAAGCTAAACTGAATCGTAGACATGCTAAATGGGTTGAATTCATTGAGACTTTCCCTTATGTCATTAAACACAAGAAGGGAAAAGAAAATGTTATTGCTGATGCATTGTCTCGTCGCTATACTATGCTTTCACAACTTGACTTCAAAATATTTGGTTTGGAGACCATCAAAGATCAATATGTGCATGATGCTGATTTTAAAGATGTAATGCCGAATTGTAAAGAAGGAAGAATGTGGAACAAGTTTGTTGTTAACGATGGATTTGTGTTTCGTGCTAACAAGCTATGCATTCCAGCTAGCTCCGTTCGTCTTTTGTTGCTGCAGGAGGCACATGGAGGAGGATTAATGGGACACTTTGGCGTGAAGAAGACGGAGGACGTACTTGCTACACATTTCTTTTGGCCAAAGATGAGACGGGATGTTGAGCGTTTTATTGCTCGCTGCAATACATGTGAAAAAGCTAAGTCACGACTCAATCCTCATGGTTTATATATGCCTTTGCCTGTACCTAGTGTTCCTTGGGAGGATATATCTATGGACTTTGTTTTAGGTTTACCTCGAACAAAGAAGGGGAGGGATAGCATATTTGTTGTCGTGGATAGATTCTCGAAAATGGCACACTTTATACCATGTCATAAAAGTGATGAAGCTGTTAATGTTGCTGATTTGTTCTTTCGTGAAATTATTCGCTTGCATGGTGTGCCAAATACTATTGTTTCAGATCGTGATACTAAATTTCTTAGCCACTTTTGGAGATGTTTATGGGCTAAGTTGGGGACTAAACTGCTTTTTAGTACTACTTGTCACCCCCAAACTGATGGACAAACTGAAGTAGTCAATAGAACGTTGTCTACTATGCTTAGGGCTGTTTTGAAGAATAATAAGAAAATGTGGGAGGAATGCTTGCCTCATATTGAATTTGCTTATAATCGTTCATTGCATTCTACTACTAAGATGTGCCCTTTTGAAGTTGTGTATGGTTTCCTACCTCGTGCACCTATTGATTTGTTGCCTCTTCCATCTTCGGAGAAGGTTAATTTTGATGCTAAACAACGTGCTGAATTGATTTTAAAAATGCATGAGTAAACTAAGGAAAACATTGAGCGTATGAATGCTAAATATAAACTTGCTGGAGATAAGGGTAGAAAACATGTTGTGTTTGCACCTGGAGATCTTGTTTGGTTACATTTGCGTAAGGATAGATTTCCTGATTTGCGCAAATCAAAGTTAATGCCACGTGCTGATGGTCCCTTTAAGGTGTTAGAGAAAATAAATGATAATGCATATAAACTTGAGCTGCCTGCAGATTTTGGGGTTAGTCCCACTTTTAACATTGCAGATTTGAAGCCTTATTTGGGTGAGGAAGATGAACTTCCGTCGAGGACGACTTCATTTCAAGAAGGGGAGGATGTTGAGGACATCAATACAATTGTTACACCCACAGCCCCTGCTACTATACATACTGGACCAATTACTAGAGCTCGTGCACGCCAACTAAATTACCAGGTACTTTCGTTTCTTGGTAATGATTCTAATGTTCATGAGAATATGATGCTGCCTAAATTGGATACATTTGTTTTGCTTACAAATGAAGGGCCTAGCTTGGAGAAGGATGAACATTGGAGCAAGAACAAGCATGGAGATGATGGCATGCGCAAGGGAAACAAGAACGGAGTTACAAGTGATGATTTCAGGACTTTGAAGCCACCATAATGGGTGCATGAAGCCTTGGACGAAATATACAAGATGCCACTTCATAAATTTCGTCCCGAGGCTCTTTTAGGTGCTGCGTCACCTTATTATTGGGCCAGGCCCATGTAATTTCGAAATACATAAGTATAGGCTATTTTTAGAGTCCGTATGTGTGGGGATACAAGAGATAGGGTTGATTTCGGACTCCTCCACCAAGGGCCACGAAATTCCCCCCCTCTTCCTCCATATATACAGCCCTTAGGGCATCGTTTAGACTTTGGGTTTTGTTTAGATTAAAAGTTCGCCATAGCTGCAACTTCGCGTACTTCGTTTGTGTTCAACGACCAGACAAAGGCGTCACAGAACCCCACCTTGATCAATAAAGCTTTCATCTTATATTCGCAATATCCAGATTGCAATCTCAGTTTCTTGCTTGTTCTTCGTTTGCTCGCAGGAAACAGACCCTCGTGGTCAGGTTGATCGTGCTCCGGCGTGGTCAATAACCTCTCGGAGTTGGTTTAGCGATTGCTAAGGCGCGACGTCCTCGCACGTTCGTAGTCGGATCGTCAAAGTCGACTTCCACCAAAGCGAAATCCACCATCTCATCGAAAGACGGGACACCTTTGCCTCTATCATTTTCCTCCTAAACCATCCAAGAAAAAGGATGATGAGGATTTTGAGCGCTTTGCTGAAATGATTAGACCTATCTTTTTGCGTATGCATTTGACTGATATGCTTAAAATGAATCCTTATGCTAAGTATATAAAGATATTGTTACAAATAAAAGAAAGATACCGGAAGCTGAAATTTCCACCATGCTTGCTAATTATACTTTTAAGGGTGGAATACCGAAGAAACTTGGAGATCCAGGAGTACCTACTATATCATGCTCCATTAAAAGAAACTATGTTAAAAACTGCTTTATGTGATCTTGGAGCCGGTGTTAGTGTTATGCCTCTCTCTTTATATCGTAGACTTGATTTGAATAAGTTGACACCTATTGGAATATCTTGGCAAATGGCTGATAAATCAACTGCTATACATGTCGGTATTTATGAGGATGTGCCTATTGTGGTTGCAAACGTTACTATTTTAACAGACTTTGTTATTCTTGATATTCCCGAGGATGATAGTATGTCTATTATTCTTGGAAGACCCTTTTTGAATACTGCAGGGGCTGTTATTGATTGCACCAAAGGCAATGTCACTTTTCATGTTAATGGTAATGAGCATATGGTACACTTTCCGAGGAAACAACCTCAAGTCCACAGTATCAATTCTATTGGAAAATTTTCAACAATTATTTTTGGAGGTTTTGAATTTCCTCTTCCTACTTTCAAGAAGAAATATGATATTCTTATTATTGGGGACGTGCATATCACCGTTGAGGTAACCTAGTGTTATTCGAAAATTCTCCGGTTTCATACAATTTGGAATGAGTACATTAACAAGACTTGATCAACCTTGTTAGTGGGTTCCTTTTGATGAGCATGAGATGGGTGAATTTAGAAAACACAACTCTCTATACCCTCTTTTTACTTTGGGAAAATTTTGTTTTTGCCACTCTAGATTTTCCCACTTTTTCTTACGTCACTCTAGATTTTGACATTTCACTTTTGCCACTCTTAGATTTTGACAATTATCACAATTGCCATTCTGTGGCAAAAGCAAAATAATTTTATTTCATTTTTGCCACTCTTAGCTTTTGACAATTATCACAATTGCCACTCTCAACATTTTGCTTTTGCCACGGGAATGGCAATTGTGATAATTGTCAAAAACTAAGAATGGCAAAAGTGAAATGTCAAAATCTAGAGTGGCATAAGGAAAATTGGCAAAATCTAGAGTGGCAAAAACAAAAATTTCCCTTTTAATTTCTGTTATTTATATTAAATAAAGCAAAAATAGTAATTTCTGTTAGTTTTCTGAATTATCCATGCAATAAAAAATACCCCGAAAATAAAAGTTCTCCAAATGCCCTGAAATTTGAATATGATTTTTTCTGGAATATTTGAGAATATCTGGCACTAAGAACACATCAGGGGGAGCCAGCACCTGGCCACGAGGGTCCAGGGCGCGCCCCCCTGCCTCGTGGGCCCAGGTGGCTCCCCTCTACTTATTCCAGCCACCACACACTCCTTCCTCCCAAAAAAATCACTAACCAGCTCAAGCACGAGTTCTAGCTCATCTTGCTGCCATTTTTGATCTCCTAGCTCAAAGCTCCATTCACAAAACTTCTTTGGGGGATTGTTCTTTGGTATGTGACTCCTCTAATGGTCCAATTAGTTTTTGTTCTAGTGCTTTATTTATTGCAAATTTTTGCTGCTTAGGTGACCCTGTTCTTGAGCTTGCATGTCAAATTTATGTGGTCAAAAGTAGTTTTAATGCATGATATGGCCTCTAGGCACTTGTGGGAGTAGTTGTTATCAATTTTGTTGAGTTTGGTTCACTTTTATTTTGAAGTTACTAAAAATTTCAGAAATTTTTCAGAGGAGGAAATATGTTTAGGAAAATGTACCAAGGTGGTTCTTCAAGGAAGCAAGGACCCAGGCCCGCAATGCGTGAGCCGGATGATGAACCACCGAGGGATGCTCAAGTGCGGCCTTGTGAATGGCCATCAGAAGATTTCATGGCCCAAGCAGGAATCAAGGAGGAATTTGACGCATATGTGCGTAACACCGATCTTGAGAGCTTCGTGGCAGATAAGTGTCGTCAGTACCACTACCTCACTGATTCCTTTGTGAGAAGGTTTGAATTTTCATCATCACGCAATTCTCAAACTGTCATGTTTGATCTTTATGATAAATCTTATACCATGGACTCAGAAGATTTGAACACTGCTTGTAAACTCCCACAGTGGGGTAATGTTAGTGAACCTCGCAAATCTGGATATAGAGACTTTCTTGCTAGTATAACTGTGGGGGAATCTAGGGAAATCACGCAAGCTACCATAGGGAGCATTCATTTTCCTGCTATACATTATTTTGCTCTCTTTATATGTAGATGCATAAATGGTAAGGATGAGGCATGCCACATGTGTGTGCCGGATCTTAGTGTTCTCAAGAGTGTTGTATTAGGAGATAGACAATATAACTTGGGGGCCATTGTTGCACGCAGGTTGCATAATAACAAAATTAATGGAGATTTCTTTGGTGGAATTTACGAAACCCGTTTAGCTGATTTTCTTGAAATACCCATACGTGGAGATGATATTGAGTTGCCGCCTGCTTATTTAGATTATAATGCCATGGTTCGTCATCAGGTTGTTGAGAGTAACAATCAGTTCCTCAAGTACCGACTAATCTTTGACAGACAACGCACCTATCACGTCGCTCTCCCTGCTCCTGCCTTCTTTGACTTTCAGGCAAAAGGGAGATATGTTATAACCAGGGAGGAGGCGACCGAGTACGAGAGGAGGACGAAGGCAGCCCGCCTCCATGCTGCAGCTCTTCAGGCACTACCTGATGCTTCTCAGTACGACCCCAACTGCAACTTTGGATATCCGCCAGG
Organism: Triticum dicoccoides; assembly: GCF_002162155.2. Taxonomy (NCBI): domain Eukaryota; kingdom Viridiplantae; phylum Streptophyta; class Magnoliopsida; order Poales; family Poaceae; genus Triticum; species Triticum dicoccoides. Next base: position 361,225,658 of record NC_041392.1, read on the forward strand.
CCAGCGGTGGCCATAGACCAACTTAGGCCAAAAGCCTAAGCTTGGGGGAGTACGTACTTCTCACTGACATTACATTCCTGTTCACACACTCATGCTAGTTGTCGGTGCTCATACTTTTTCATTGTAATATCCATGCTCGTTTATTTCCCTTTTTATGCTTTCTTATAATATGGTGGAACCCAACGAGTACGCATAGCAGTTTTCAAAGCAGCCCAAGTAGCTGGAATAGGATATAATCTACAATCTTCAGACCACTAAACACATGCAAAGCTAGTGAAAGCACAGACAGCAGCAGGAACACGTCTCTCCTTAGGATATTGTAAACATGTAAATCGTTGTTCAGTTTCTAACTCCCAAGTAAGATATATATCAGGAACATATCTACCCTCAAATGGTGGAATATTCAATTTCAGTTTAGGGAGATGGTCATGATCTCGTACCTGAGGGGAGCCCTACCATTGCTATTATTTGCATGTGGACGACCTGGTGGTTGTGGTGCCGGTGGTTGCACGTAGTTCTGATTTTGATCAACCTCATCCTCGTAATCTCCCGCAAAATCATCCTCCTCCGCATCAGCAGCAGGAGCCACAGAAGTATCAACAGCAGCACCAACAGTTTGGACAGGCGCAAGAGGGTGAGGGCTCGCTCGGCGGAGGGTTGTTTCGCGACGTGGAGGTAGTCGTCGTCGTCGTTGTTGTTGTTGTTGTTGTTGTTGTTGTTGTTGTTGTTGTTGTTGTTGTTGTTGTTGTTGTTGTTGTTGTAGAGGTGTGTTAGGTGCAGCCAGTGGTGGTGGTGGAAGACGCGCGAGCAATTCATTAAACTTGTTATCGAGCTTTGTTTCGAACGTCTTCTACATGCCATCTATCTTTTCCATGGCCTCTTCAAATCTGTTTAGCACACATTGCACCTGTCCACTCATCATTTGCTAAAATTTATCATGCAACTCCTTATTCGTCATGTTCTCCCAGTCAGTCTCGTCAGCTTGTGATCCTGCCATGGTTAGCAGCAATAGAAATACACAAGAATATGATCGTACAGACTACTAAAAAGAGGTGGTGGTGGGTGTCACAAATTCGTCAAGCAAATCTCAAATTCTTACCAATTCTTACTCAGCAGCAGGCTGTGATCGGCAACCGTCGTAGTCAAAACTCTGAAAGCTTGGATAGAGCGATTACCAGGGAGAGTCAAGCGCAGGATGTAGATGTATATGGAGCTGGGAAGGCTTATAATATGGTAGCAAAAGGGTCGGCAATAATCAATTTAGAGATGCAAAGTTGAATAAACGCTCAACGACGGTACTGTGCTGGTCCTAAGCTAGACCGTGCTAGAGACGCGAGCCTAGAACACTAACAAAATCACGACGCTGCACGGAAACAAGGGAGGAGCACGCTCTGAATTTTTTTTCTTTTTTTCACTTTTTTCCTCTCTTTTTTGCTCTGCAACAATTTTTTGGAAAAAGTCTACAAATGGTCTAAAAACTGCCTAGCCAGAATTTTCCAGACTTAATTTTTTTTAACTGGAACTATTTTTCTACTGTGGGTAGCACGGAATCTCGGGAGTCCTACTCTGTCACGACTCAAAGTGTCGCGTGATCTGGAACTCGAAAGCAAGGCAACAAATACTGGACTCGGACTAGGACTGGTGGCGGAGATGAATCTGGTGGAACTCAGACTGGTGGCGAATATATGTAGGCCGGTGGAACACGGACTGGTGGCAAATCTGTGATGGAGGTGGACTCGGATTATCGTGATGGCGGTGGATATGTGGTATATGGCAGCGGCGATGACGATGGTGGTATATGGCAGCGGCGATGACGATGGTGGTATATGGCAGCGGTGACGATGATGGTGGTATATGGCAGCGGTGATGATGATGATGCGGCGGTGGCGTGACTACTTGTGAACAGAACTCAAAACTCTAAAGGACTAGACACTAAGACCAGCAACTAGACACGACGATGCAACCACAAACTCACCAAAGCAAAATACTAAAAAGACTATGCAAAGGCTCAGACTGGTTCGGATATGAAGAACTAACCCTAATTTTTTTTTGGCTTTTTCGTGGACTGTAGGTATGAAGAACAGAGTCGATCTAAACTACAAAAAAAATGTAAAATCTCACCGAGCAACCTGGAAATCTGATACCACTTGATAGAGGCGAAGGTGTCCCGATGTTTCGATGAGATAGATATCGTTTCCTGTGGGAGTCGACTTTGACGATCCGACTACGAACGTGCGAAGACGTCGCGCCTTAGCAATCGCTAAACCAACTTCCGAGGGTTATTGACCATGCCGGAGCATGATCAACCTGACCACGAGGGTCTATTTCCTGCGAGCAAACGAAGAACAAGCAAGAAACTAAGATTGCAATTTGGATATTGCGAATAAAAGAGGAAAGCTTTATTAATGAAGGTGGGGTTCTGTAACGTCTCGGTCTGGTCTTTGGACAAAAACGAAGTACGTGAAGTTGCAGCTATGGCGAACTTTTAATCTAAACAAAACCCAAAGTCTAAACGATGCCCTAAGGGCTGTATATATGGAGGAAGAGGGGAGAATTTCGTGGCCCTTGGAGGAGGGGTCCGAAACCAACCCTAACTCTTGTTTCCCCACACATACGGACTCTAAAAACAGCCTATACTTAAGTATTTCGAAAATACATGGGCATGGCCCAATAATAAGGTGACACAGCACCTAGAATAGCCTCTGGACGAAATGTATGAAGTGCCATCTTGTATATTTCATCCAAGGCTTCATGCACTCCTTATGGTGGCTTCAAAGTCCTGAAATCATCACTTGTAACTCCGTTCTTGATCCCCTTGCGCATGCCATCATCTCCATGCTTGAACTTGCTCCAAGGTTCATCTTTCTTGTCCAAACTAGGCCCTTCATTTATAAGCAAAACAAATGTATCCAATTTAGGCAGCATCATATTCTCATGAACATTAGAATCGTTACCAAGAAATGAAAGTACCTGATAATTCAATTGGCGTGCGCGAGCTCTAGCAATTGGTCCAGTATGTATAGCAGCAGGGGCTGTGGGTGTAACAATGGTATCGATGTCCTCATCAGTTGCCGGATCATAACACATAGTAGGTGACTATAACTTGCAAGATTAGATCTAGAACATAGATATAATGGTGATAACATAAACGGTTCAGATCTGAAATCATGGCACCCGGGCCCAAAGTGACAAGCATTAAGCATGGCAAAGTCATAGAAACATCAATCTCAGAACATAATGGATACTAGGGATAAAGCCCTAACAAAACTAACTCGATTACATGTTGAATCTCATCCGACTACTCACCGACCAACGAGCATACGAAGGAATTACTCACTCCCGGTGGGGAGCATCATGGAATTGGCGATGGAGAAGGGTTGGTGATGATGAAGATCGAAGATCCCCCTCTCCGGAGCCCCGAATGGACTCCAGATCTGGCCTCCCGATAAAGAACAGGAGGTGGCGGCGGCTCCATCTTGTGAAACGTGATAATTCTTTCTCCTTGATTTTTTCCTGTAAATATGTGATTTTATAGCGTTGGTCAGGGTCTGCAGGGCCACCAGGTGGGGACAACCCACCTGGGCGCGCCTGGAGGGGGGCGCCCTGGTGGGTAGTGCCCACCCCGGTGCCCCCTCCGGTGGTTCTTGGCTCTAGAAATTGTCTTATTTTTATAAAAATTCCTCGCAAAGTTTTGTTCCAATCCAAGAACTTTTATTTCTGCACAAAAACAACACCATGGTAGTTCTGCTGGAAACAGCGTCAGTCCGGGTTAGTTTCATACAAATCATGCAAATTAGAGTCCAGAGCGTTAGGAAAACTAGATACGACGGAGACGTATCACTGCTACTGCTCCGGCTCTCGCTCGCGCTGCGGATCTATTCTTGATGTCTGTCGCGCTGCTGCACTGCTCTTGCTTTCCTTCGTGTTGCTGCTCTGCTCTGCTATTGTTATCGGTCGCGCTGCTGCTCCACTCTTGCTCTTGTTCGTGTTGGTGCTCTGCTCTACTCTTGCTCTCGCTCACGCTGCTGCTGCTGCACGCCCTACGGCAGCTACAGGAGTTGCTGCTTTAGCACTCGCTCGCAGTGCTACTACACGAGTTGCTCTCTGCTAATGCATTCCCTGCTCGAGCGGCTACTGATTTAGATCACCGCTTCTCTACTCGAACGCCCTAAACTTCTATTGCTATGTTGTACTACTAGTTCAATCAGTTTCGACAGTAAAATTCAGTTTCGACTGTAAAGTTCAATTTCTTCAGTTAAGTTCAGAGTGAACGGTATTTACAGCGTCTATCGAAGCGGTCGTGGTGCGGCTGATGCATTTTACATCTAGCACTTTTTGGTGATGTATTTTACATCATCTATTGCAGATGCTATTAGAGTCCCACTTTAGATTAACGATGTTGATACGTCTCCAACGTATCTACAATTTTTTGTTGTTCCATGCTATTATATTATCCATCTTGGATGTTTTATATGCATATATATGATATTTTATATTATTTTCGGCACTAACCTATTAACCTAGAGCCCAGTGCCAGTTTCTGTTTTTTTTCCTTTTTTGAGATTTGTAGAAAAGGAATATCAAATGGAGTCCACACAAGCTGAAAATTTACGGTGATTTTTTATGGACCAGAAGAAGCCCCCAAAGCACAAGAGTTGGGCCAGAACAGTCCCGAGTCAACGACAAGGGTGGAGGGCGCGCCCACCTACCTTGTCACTGCCCCGTGGACCCCCATGACGTGAAACCAACGCCAAAAATTCCTATAAATCCCGAAATCTCCAGAAATAAACCTAGATCAAGAGTTCCGCCGCCGCAAGCCTCTGTAGCCATGAAAAAACAACCGGGAGCCTATTCCGACACCATATTATGTCTACTACGCAACCTTCTTCTTGTAGACTCGTGTTAGGCCTCCAAGCGCAGAGTTTTGTAGGACAATAACAAATTTCTCTCAAGTGGATGACCTAAGGTTTATCAATCCGTGGGAGTCGTAGGATGAATATGGTCTCTCACAAACAACCCTACAACCAAATAACAAAGAGTCTGTTGTGTCCTCAACACACCCAATACAATGGTAAACTGAATAGGTGCACTAGTTCGTTGAAGAGATGGTGATACAAGTGTAATATGGATGGTAGATATACGTTTTTGTAATCTGAAAATATAAAAACAGCAAGGTAACTAGTAACAAAAGTGAGTGAAAACAGTATTGCGATGCTTGGAAACAAGGCATAGGGTTCATACTTTCACTAGTTCAAGTTCTCTCAACAACGATAACATAATTGGAACATATAATAATCCCCAAACGTGCGACAAAGAGTCACTCGAAAGTTCCTATCACGGAGAACATAAGTTGAAATTGCTTGTAGGGCACGAAACCACCTCAAAGTTATTCTTTCCGATCAATCCAATGAGCTATTCCTATAAGTGGCACAAACAGTCCTAGAGTTCGTAGTAAAATAACACCATATGACACACATCAATCAACCCTAATGTCACCTAGATACTCCAATGTCACCACAAGTATCTGTGGGTCAATTACACGATATGGATCAAACAACTTCAGATTCATATATTCAATCCAACACAAAGAACCTCAAAGAGTGCCCCAAGATTCCTACCAGAAAAACAAGGACAAAAACATGCATCAACCCCTATGCATAGATTACCCCAATGTCACCTCGGGAATCCGCGAGTTGAGTGCCAAAACATACATCAAGTGAATCAATAGAACACCCCATCGTCACCACGGGTATCCCATGTGATAGAGGCGAGGGTCCCGATCTTTCGATGAGATGATAACTATCGATTTGGTGGAGACGACTTTGACGATCCGACTACAAACGTGCACGACGTTGCGCCTTAGCAATCGCTAAACCAATCTCCTGAGGTTACTGACGATGCTGGAAGCACGGTCAGCCTGACCACGAAGGTCTATTCCTGCAAGCAATCGAAGAACGAGCAAGAATATGATAAAGCAATCTGAATATTGCAAATAAATATGAAGTATTGATAATGGTGGGGATCCGGAAGCGGTCTTGGTCTGGTCGTTGGACACAAACGAAGTACACGAAGTTGCAATGGCTAACTTTTAACTAAACAAATCCCAAGGAAAAAGCTACTAGATGGATCTACTTATATAGGAGCAAGGGGTGGCGGCCAAGGAGGTGGGAGGACGTCCCAAGGCAGCCTAAAACTAAATCTAGGTCGTACAAGGCCAATGGGCCCAAGTGGAGGTGATGTAACACCTTTGGACTTGTAGTTTGACTCGGATTCTGCTGCAGCATCAGATTGTTTCGTCCACAACTCAACGATCCGGACGAATTTGAAGGTGATTCCAATTGGGTTGGAAAGTGCACGAAATCTAGTTTCCAACAAAAAAAGAATCACCCAATTCGGAGTCCGTATGAAAAACTTGTGTGCATTTTGGGTCAGGTATGTCTGTGTAGTCCGAATCTGAATCCAGAACGTGAGAGACTTGGACTCTATCTTCTCTTGGGCCAAAAGTGACGTGAGAGAACTTTTTGGACAGCAAATAAACATCTCTTTCTTCCTTATCTTCATATGTGGATTGTACAAATATCCCATACACCTGCAATTAGACAAAACACAAAAGTGTGTGAAGTATTTTTGTTCTGGATAACACAAATAGATTATTGAATAGTTTGCACTAGAAATCACCTGACAAATATGCATATATGCAATATTTTTGGTCATATCCAAGGTAGTCATGTCCTCATCATCCTCCCCTTCTTGAAAATAAAGCCGTCCTCGGTGTTGCTTAATCTGAAATGTGGCTAACAAAAGAGACAAGGTGTACATGTTGTATATGTATATGTCATCCATTTTTACTTCCCTTGATTTTTGCATATATGACACATGAATAGATGAGTAACTTGCATAGTTCATAAAATCTAAAGCCAAAAAATTAGCACAAGAAGTAGAAGGCATGAAAATATTGCAACTCAGTTTGCACATATAAGTGAAGCTCTTATTCATTTCAAAAGATTGACAATGTTCATCATTAAACCATCCCAACATTGGTGAATAAACCTTACTTGCATCAAATTTACATGCTACAACATGCTTAAATAAGCAAACATGCAATAAGTCATTCAACACAGAATCATCACCAAGATTAGAGGTCATATCAAAATGATTAAACATTGGTTCTTTTGCATCAATAGTTAATTCAATGGGCGCACTCAAAATTGTTGGTATTTCAGTTGTTTGATCACATGGCAAAGTCAAATTATCAACGTAGTCCTCTAAAATAGGTGGTGTGATCAAAGTAGTGGGTAGCTCATCAGATGGTGCATTCAAATTGACAAGGCATTCATCATTCTCATGTAGAGATGGAAGATTAGTACCTTTGTCATTACCTCTTATGATCAACTCAGATGATGTAGCCACTCTCGGGGGCGATGTGTCACATGGTGTAGGTGATGTAGTCCTGACAACAACGGATGTGGTTGTCATAGTATGCCTAGTAGTTGAAGGAACAATCATATCAACTCTTGGAATGTGCACCGTGCGCTTGTTCTCCTCGTGGCCAACACGTCGTTTTATTTCCTGTTCAGCTTTGCAAGCAAGATGAAACAAATGGTCCATAGGATAACACTCTTCATGAATTAGTATCTCTTGAATATCACGGTTTAATCCTCCCCAAAATCTATCCATAAAATCATCTTCACTTTCTTCTAAAGAGGAATGCAACAAGGTAGTTTGTAAATCATCATAATATTTTGTTACAGTTTCACTACCTTGTTTTAAGTGTTGCAACTTCTTAATCATGTCATGAGTATAATAAGCAGGGACGAAAGTATGTCGCATGGCAAGTTTCAAATCATCCCAAGTAGTAGGTATATAATCAGGGTGTAACCGACAATATTCACTCTACCAAACCAAAGCATAACCAGTGAAAGAACCAACCGCAACCTTAACCTTTTTATGTTCATTGAAATTATGGGAAGCAAATATATTTTTTATGTCGAACTCCCATTCAATATATAAAGCAGGTTTAAAACAGCCATTAAATGGTGGTATAGATACATTAACCTGATCATGTGCATTTGGATGTTTGTGCACCTCTCGTGACGGTTGTGGTATTTGCAAAGGTGATGGCACGTCTCCCGCGATCGACAAAGCCCATGAATTGACTCTGGATCCTGTCATGATTAGTAGAACAAGAAACAAAACCCAAAAATAATGTTCCTATAACTACTAGGATGTGGTGGTAAAACGCTCACAGTAAAGCAAATATCAATGTCTTACAAGTTCTTACCATGCAGCAGGCGGTGATCGGCAACCAGCAGTGTCAAGTAACTCCGAATATTGAGTAAAGTGATTGCCAGGGGAGCGTACGTATACACGGTGTAGAAATATGTGGAGCTGGGTTGGCTATATATGGTAGCAAAAGATTAGCAATAATCAATTCAAAGATGCAATGTTGAATAAACGCTCAACGACGGTACTGTGCTGGTCCTAGGCTAGACCGGACTAGAGACGCGAGCCTAGAACACTAATGAGGTCACGGCGTAGCACAACTAGCATCAATGAAGGATACTAAGTAGCTCTTGACAGCAAGATATAAGTGAAGATCACAACGGCAGTGAAGATAATGATGAAAAACAACTGCCAAGCAGGATATACAACAACTCTCTCTCCAACTTTCCTCTTGAAAAATTTGAGACAATTTTCTGATAAATTCTTTCAAAGAATGCTACTAACTCAAGCTTTCCAATGTAAAAAGAATCACTCAATTCCGAGTTGATATGAGGAGTCAAAGAATTCTAAAACTGGCCTGAAAAATTGGAACAAGTTGTGTTCACGAACTTCGGAGGGCAAAAAGACCTATTTAGAAGCCGATTTGGAGGTGTCAAATATTGAACTAGCTTCTGCAACTATTTAGATGCGGCTCATCGCTATCTTCAATTTAAGTACTCACGGAGCCAAAACGGACTTCGTATGAGGAAGATACACCTGTTTTACTGAACAGTGCGCAAAACAGATTCCAATCCGAATTCAGGTACGAGATTGATTCTAGATAGATCCAATTTTTTTTCTTCTCTCTTTTTTTTTCTCACGCCTTTTTTTTCTTTTTCTTCTCCCTCTTTTTATTTTTTTCTTTCCTTTTTTCTCTCTTTTTTTTCTTTATCTTCTTTTTCTCCCTCTTTCCAAGACAAACTAGATAAGATGCAGATTCGATCAGGCGAAGATGTGAGTGACCTCAACTATGATTATGACAATAAACAATGCGTAGCACATGGTGGAAATTGGTGGATGGGATGGTGGACAGCGGATGGGATAATGATGCAGCGGCTGCGTGACTAATGTGAACAGAACTCGAAACTCTAAAGGAACTAGACACTAAGACCAGCAACTCGACACGGCGATGCAACCGATAATTCAATAATGCAAACAATGAAAAGAAAATTGCAAAGGCTCAGTTTGGCTAGGACAAAGGATGAATAGATCTAACTTTTGTTTTGTGGCTTTTTCTTGGACAATAGGTAAGAAAATAAATCTAATCTAGGAAAAACTGGAAATTCTCACCGAGCAACCTGAAAACTGATACCACTTGATAGAGGCGAGGGTCCCGATCTTTCGATGAGATGATAACTATCGATTTGGTGGAGACGACTTTGACGATCCGACTACAAACGTGCACGACGTTGCGCCTTAGGAATCGCTAAACCAATCTCCTGAGGTTACTGACGATGCTGGAAGCACGGTCAGCCTGACCACGAAGGTCTATTCCTGCAAGCAATCGAAGAACGAGCAAGAATATGATAAAGCAATCTGAATATTGCAAATAAATATGAAGTATTGATAATGGTGGGGATCCGGAAGCGGTCTTGGTCTGGTCGTTGGACACAAACGAAGTACACGAAGTTGCAATGGCTAACTTTTAACTAAACAAATCCCAAGGAAAAAGCTACTAGATGGATCTACTTATATAGGAGCAAGGGGTGGCGGCCAAGGAGGTGGGAGGACGTCCCAAGGCAGCCTAAAACTAAATCTAGGTCGTACAAGGCCAATGGGCCCAAGTGGAGGTGATGTAACACCTTTGGACTTGTAGTTTGACTCGGATTCTGCTGCAGCATCAGATTGTTTCGTCCACAACTCAACGATCCGGACGAATTTGAAGGTGATTCCAATTGGGTTGGAAAGTGCACGAAATCTAGTTTCCAACAAAAAAAGAATCACCCAATTCGGAGTCCGTATGAAAAACTTGTGTGCGTTTTGGGTCAGGTATGTCTGTGTAGTCCGAATGTGAATCCAGAACGTGAGAGACTTGGACTCTATCTTCTCTTGGGCCAAAAGTGACGTGAGAGAACTTTTTGGACAGCAAATAAACATCTCTTTCTTCCTTATCTTCATATGTGGATTGTACAAATATCCCATACACCTGCAATTAGACAAAACACAAAAGTGTGTGAAGTATTTTTGTTCTGGATAACACAAATAGATTATTGAATAGTTTGCACTAGAAATCACCTGACAAATATGCATATATGCAATATTTTTGGTCATATCCAAGGTAGTCATGTCCTCATCACCATGCAAGACATACATCAAGTGTTCTCAAATCCATAATAGTATTCAATCAAGGTAGAGGGGGAGAAACACCATATGATTCAACTATAGTAACAAAGCTTGCGGTACATCAAGATCATGCCAAATCAACAACACGAGAGAGAGAGAGAGAGATCAAACACTTAGCTACTAGTACATACCCTCAGCCCTGAGGGTGAACTACTCCCTCCTCGTCATGTAGACCACCGGGATGATGAAGATGGCCACCGGTGATAGTTTCCCCCTCTGGAAGGGTGCCGGAACAAGCTCCCGATTGGTTTTTTGTGGCTATAGAGGCTTGCGGCGGCGGGACTCCCGGTCTAGGGTAATTTCTGGGGGTATCTATATTTATAGGAATTTTTGGCGTCGGGAACAAGTCAGGGGGGTCCACGAGGCGACGACAAGACAGGGGGTGCGCCCTAGGGGGCGCCCTCCACCCTTGTGGATGCCTCATGGCTCTTCTGGCCCAACTCTTTTGCTTCGGGGGCTTCTTCTTGTCCATAAAAAATCACCGTAAATTTTTAGCTCATTTGGACTCCATTTGATATTCCTTTTTTGTGAAACTCAAAAACAAGGAAAAAACAAAAACTGGCACTGGGCTGTTGGTTAATAGGTTAGTCCCAAAAATCATATAAAATAGCATATAAATGCATATAAAACATCCAAGATGGATAATATAATAGCATGGAACAATCAAAAATCATAGATACTTCGAAATGTATCAAGCATCCCCAAGATTCATTCCTGCTCGTCCTCGAGTAGGTAAATGATAAAAAGAAATTTTTTGATGTGGAATGCTACCTAACATATTTATCAATGTAATCTTCTCTATTGTGGCAGGAATATTCAGATCCATAAGATTCAAAACAAAAGTTTAATATTGACATAAAAACAATAATACTTCAAGCATACTAATAAAGCAATCATGTCTTCTCAAAATAACATGGCCAAAGAAAGCTTATCCCTACAAAATCATATAGTCTGGCTATGCTCCATCTTCATCACACAAAATATTCAAATCATGCATAACCCCGTTGACAAGCCAAGCAATTGTTTCATACTTTTGATGTTCTCAATCCTTTTCAACTTTCACGCATTACAGGAGCGTGAGCCATGGACATAGCACTATAGGTGGAATAGAATATGCCGGCTGTGGAGAAGACAACAAGGTGATAGTGTCACATCAACTAGGCATATCAACGGGCTACGGAGATGCCCATCAATAAATATCAATGTAGTGAGTAGGGATTGCCATGCAACAGATGCACTAAAGCTATAAGTTTATGAAAGCTCAAAAAAAACTAAGTGGGTGTGCATCCAACTCACTTGCTCACGAAGACCTAGGGAAATTTGAGGAAGCCCATCACTGGAATATACAGGCCAAGTTCTATAATGAAAAATTCCCACTAGTATATGAAAGTGACAACATAGGAGACTCTCTATCATGAAGACCATGGTGCTACTTCGAAGCACAAGTGTGGTAAAAGGATAGTAACATTACCCCTTCTCTCTTTTCTCTCATTTTTTTATTAGGCCTTCTCTCATTTTTTTGGCCTCTTTTTCGTCCGGAGTCTCATCACGACTTGTGGGAGAATCATATCCATCATCCTTTCCTCACATGGGACAATGCTCTAATAATGACGATCATCACACATTTATTTACTTACAACTCAAGAATTACAACTCGATACTTAGAACAAAATATGACTCTATATGAATGCCTCCGGTGGTGTACCGGGATGTGCAATGACTCAAGAGTGACATGTATGAAAATTATGAATGGTGGCTTTGCCACAAATACTATGTCAACTACATGATCATGCAAAGCAATATGATAATGATGAAGCATGTCATAATAGACGGAATGGTGGAAGTTGCATGGCAATATATCTCGGAATGGCTATGGAAATGCCATAATAGGTAGGTATGGTGGCTGTTTTGAGGAAGGTATATGGTGGGTGTATGGTACCGGCAAAAGTTGCGCAGCACAAGAGAGGCTAGCAATGGTGGAAGGGTCAGAGTGCGTATAATCCATGGACTCAACATTAGTCATAAAGAACTCACATACTTATTGCCAAAATCTACTAGTCATACAAAGTACTACGCGCATGCTCCTAGGGGGATAGATTGGTAGGAAAAGACCATCGCTCGTCCCCGACCGCCACTCATAAGGAAGACAATCAATAAATAAATCATTCTCCGACTTCATCACATAATGGTTCACCATACATGCGTGCTATGGGAATCACAAACTTTAGCACAAGTATTTCTACCAATCCACAATTACTCACTAGCATGACTCTAATATCATCATCCTCATATCTCAAAACAATCATAAGGAATCAAACTTCTCATAGTATTCAATGCACTTTATTTGAATGTTTTTATTATATCCGTCTTAGATGCCCATCATATTAGGACTAAATTCATAACCTAAGCAAATTACCATGCTGTTTAGAGACTCTCAAAATGATATAAGTGAAGCATGAGAGTTCATCAATTCCTTCAAAATAAAACCACCGCCGTGCTCTAATATACAAGTGAAGCACTAGAGCAAATGACAAACTACTCCAAAAGATATAAGTCAAGATCAATGAGTAGTCAAATAATTATGTAACTATGTGAAGACTCTCTAACATTTAAGAATTTTAGATCTTGGGATATTATTCAAACAGGAGGCAAATCCTAATAAAATAAAATGACACTCCAAGCAAGAAACATATATCATGTGGTGAATAAAAATATAGCTCCAAGTAAGGTTATCCGTGAATGAATACGAAAGACGGGATGCCATCTGGGGCATCCCCAAGCTTAGGCTCTTGTTTGTCCTTGAATATTACCTTGGGGTGCCTTGGGCATCCCCAAGCTTAGGCTCTTGCCACTCCTTATTCCGTAGGCCATCAAAACTTTACCCAAAACTTGAAAACTTCACAACACAAAACTCAATGGAAAACTCGTAAGCTCCGTTAGTATAATAAAGCAAATCACCACTTAAGTATTGTTGTGAACTTATTCTAAATTTATATTGGTGTTATACCTACTGTATTCCAACTTCTCTATGGTTCATACCCTCAGGTACTACCCATAGATTCATCAAAATAAGCAAACAACAAATGACAAATAGAATCTTTAAAAAACAGAACAGTTTGTAGTAATCTAGAAACTTTCCACACTTATATAACTCCAAAAATTATGAAAAATTAGGACACCCTCGGAAATTTGTATATCAATCTTGTGTAAAAACTTCAGATCAAAAGCACGCTTCTGTGATTTTTGAAAATTGTTTTACTGGGCGCAAAAATTTTTGTTTTTAGCAAGATTAAATCAACTATCACCACAGACCATCGTAAAGTTCTTACTTGGCACTTTATTGAAACAAAAGCTATAAAACATGATTACTATAGTAGCATAATCCTGTGAACACACAAAAATAGTAGGTATAAATATTGGGTTGTCTCCCAACAAGCGCTTTTCTTTAATGCCTTTTTAGCTAGGCATGATCATTTCAATGATGCTCGCATAGAAGATAAGAATTGAAACATAATGGGAGCATCATTAAGAATATGACTAGCACATTTAAGTCTAACCCACTTCCTATGCATAGGGATTTTGTGAGCAAACAACTTATGGGAACAAGAATCAACTAGCATAGGAAGGTAAAACAAGCATAACTTCAAGATTTTCAACACATAGAGAGGAAACTTGATATTATTGTAATATGTAGAAGCATATGTTCCTCTCTCATAGTAATTTTCAGTGGCATAATGAATGAATTGAACAATATAACCATCACATAAAGCATTATTTTTGCACAAGCATAGAAATTTTACTACTCTCCACATAAGAAAAATTCTTCTCATTCATAATAGTGGGAGCAAATTCAATAAAATAATTATCATGTGAGGCATACTCCAATTGAAAATTAAAATCATGTTGAAAAGTTTCATGGTTATCATTATTCTTTATAGCATACATACCATCACAATAATCATCATAGATAGCAACTTTGTTCTCATAATCAATTGGAACCTCTTCCGAAATAGTGGATTCATCACTAAATAAAGTCATGACCTCTCCAAATCCACTCTCATAAATATTATAGGATTCAACACCCTCCAAAATAGTGGGATCATTACCTAGAGTTGACACTCTTACAAAACCACTTTCATCAATATACTCATCATAAATAGGAGGCATGTTATCATCATAATAAATTTGCTAATCAATACTTGGGGGACAAAAAATATCATCTTCATCAAACATAGCATCCCCAAGCTTATGGCTTTACATATCATTAGCGTCATGGATATTCAAAGAATTCATACTATCAACATTGCAGTCATGCTCATCATTCAGAAATTTAGTGCCAAACATTTTATAGACTTCTTCTTCTAACACTTGAGCATAATTTTCCTTTCCATCATTTCCACGAAAGACATAAAAAATATGAAGCATATGATGCAACCTCATTTCCATTTTTTTGTAGTTTTCTTTTATAGACTAAAGTAGTGATAAAACAAGAAACTAAAAGATTCAATTGCAAAATCTAAAGATATACCTTCAAGCACTCACCTCCCTGGCAACGGCGCTAGAAAAGAGCTTGATGTCTACTAAGCAACCTTCTTCTTGTAGACTCATGTTGGGCCTCCAAGCGCAGAGTTTTGTAGGACTGATACATCTCCAACATATCTATAATTTCTATTGTAATTACATGCTGTTATATTATCATTCTTGGATGTTTTATAATCATTTTATAGTCGTTTTATATCTTTTTTGGGACTAACCTATTGATATAGTGCCAAGTGCCAGTTGCTATTTTTTGCATGTTTTTTTACATCGCGGGAAATCAATATCAAACGGAGTCCAAACACCGTGAAACTTTTTGTGGATTTTTTTATGGACCAGAAGACCACCAATGGGCCAGAGCAGCACCTGGGGGGTTCCCCGAGGGGGGCACAACCCACCAGGGCGCGCCAGGGGGCCCAGGCACTCCTAGGTGGGTTGTGCCCACCTCAGTGGCCTCCCGCACCCCCTCTTTACCCTATAAATTCCCAAATATTCCGAAAACCTTCGAGGTTAACCTAGATCTGAAGTTCGGCCGCCGCAAGGCTCTGTAGCCACCGAAAACCAATCTAGACCCCGTTCCGGCACCCTGTCGGAGGGGGGGATCATCTCTGGTGGCCATCTTCATCTTGCTGGCGGCCACCACGATGAGGAGGGAGTAGTCCACCCTCGGGGTTGAGGGTTTGTACCAGTAGCTATTGTTTAATCTCTCTCTCTCTCTCTCATGTTCTTGAGATGTCATGATCTTGATGTATGCGGGCTTTGTTAATATAGTTGGATCATATGGTGTTTTACCCTCTCTATCTTGTTATGATGAATTGAGTTTTTCCCTTCGAGATTTTGTTGTTATCGAATTGAATACTTTTATGCATTTGAGAACACTTGATATATGTCTTGCAATTGAATACTCGTGGTGACAATGGGGTGTCGTATTGATTCACTTGATATATGTTTTGGCACTCAACTCGCAGACTCCCGAGGTGACATTGGGGTAATCTATGCATAGGGGTTGATGCACGTTCTTGTCTTTGTTTATCAGGTAGAAATCTTGGGGCACTCTTTGAAGTTCTTTGTGTTGGATTGAATATTGTGAAACTGAATTTGCTTTGGTGTTATTTTCGTACGAGCTCTTGGTTAGATCAATCGAAAAGAATAGCTTCGTGTTATTTTAGTATGAACTCTAGGATAGATTGATCGGAAAGAATAGCTTTGAGGTGGTTTCGTACCCTACAAACAATTCTGTCTTATGTTCTCCACTAGATAAGAACTTTGGAGTGATTCTTCGTTGCACGTTGAGGGACGGTTATATGATCCAATTATGTTATCATTATTGAGAGGTTGCACTAGTGAAAGTATGGACCCTAGGCCTCATTTTCAAGCATTGCAATAATGTTTTTGTGCCCATTTACTATTTGCTACCTTGCTGTTTTAATTTATTCAGATTATAAAAATATACTTCTACCATCAATATTACACTTTTATCACCATCTCTTCGCCGAACTAGTGCACCTATACAATTTGCCATTGTATTGGGCGTGTTGGGGACACAAGAGATTTCTTGTATTTGGTTGCAGGGTCATTTGAGAGAGACCATATTCATCCCACACCTCTCACGGATTGATAAACCTTAGGTCATCCACTTGAGGGAAAATTGCTACTATCCTACAAAACTCTACGCTTGGAGGCCCGACATGTTTCTACAAGAATAAAGTTGCATAGTAGACATCAAGGACATTAGCAAATTTCCATCAAGTGGATGACCTAAGGTTTATCAATCCGTCGGAGGCGAAGGATGAAGATGGTCTCTCTCAAACAACCCTGCAACCAAATAACAAAGAGTCTCTTGTGTTCCCAACACATCCAATACAATGGCAAATTGTATAGGTGCACTAGTTCGACGAAGAGATGGTGATACAAGTATAATATGGATGGTAGATATAGGTTTTTGTAATCTGAAAATATAAAAACAGCAAGGTAACTAGTAACAAAAGTGAGCGAGAACGGTATTGCAATGCTTGGAAACAAGCCCTAGGGTTCATACTTTCACTAGTGCAAGTTCTCTCAACAATGATAACATAATTGGATCTCATAATAATCCCTAAATGTGCGACAAAGAGTCACTTCAAAGTTCCTATCGCGAAGAACATAAGATGAAATTGCTTGTAGGGTACGAAACCACCTCAAAGTTATTCTTTCCGATCAATTCATTGAGCTATTCCTATAAGTGTCACAAACAGCCCTAGAGTTCGTAGTAAAATAACACCATATGACACACATCAATCAACCCTAATGTCACCTAGATACTCCAATGTCACCACAAGTATCCGTGGGTCAATTATACGATATGCATCAAACAACTTCAGATTCATAATATTCAATCCAACACAAAGAACCTAAAATAGTGCCCCAAGATTCCTACCGGAGAAACAAGGACGAAAACGTGCATCAACCCCTATGCATATATTACCCCAATGTCACCTCGGGAATCCGCGAGTTGAGTGCCAAAACATACATCAAGTGAATCAATAGAACACCCCATTGTCACCATGGGTATCCCCCACAAGACATACATCAAGTGTTCTCAAATGCATAATAGTATTCAATCCGATAATGTGAAACCTCAAAGGTAAAACTCAATTCATCACAAGAAGCTAGAGGGGGAGAAACACCATATGATTCAAGTATAACAAAGCTCCATCAAACATAGCATCCCCAAGCTTGTGGCTTTGCATATCATTAGCATCATGGATATTCAAGGAATGCATATTAACAACATTGCAATCATGCTCATCGTTCAAATATTTAGTGCCAAACATTTTAATGCATTCTTCTTCTAACACTTTGGCACAATTATCGGAATCCTTATTTTCACGAAAGACATTAAAAAGATGAAGCATATGAGGCAACCTCAATTCCATTTTTTAGTTTTATTTTATAGACTAAGCTAGTGATAAAATAAGAAACTAAAAGATTCGATTGCAAGATCTAAAGATATACCTTCAAGCACTAACCTCTCGGGCAACAGTGCTAGAAAAGAGCTTGATGTCTACTACGCAACCTTCTTCTTGTAGACTCATGTTGGGCCTCCAAGCGTAGAGTTTTGTAGGACAGTAGCAAATTTCCCTCAAGTGGATGACCTAAGGTTTATCAATCCGTGGGAGGCGTAGGATGAAGATGGTCTCTCTCAAAAAACCCTGCAACCAAATAACAAAGAGTCTCTTGTGTCCCCAACACACCCAATACAATGGTAAATTGTATAGGTGCACTAGTTCGGCGAAGATATGGTGATACAAATGTAATATGGATGGTAGATATAGGTTTTTGTAATCTGAAAATATAAAAACAGCAAGGTAGCAAGTGGTAAAAGTAAGCAAAAACGTTATTGCAATGCTTGGAAACAAGGCCTAGGGTTCATACTTTCACTAGTGCAAATTCTCTCAACAATGATAACATAATTAGATCATATAACAATCCCTTAACGTGCAACAAAGAGTCACTCCAAAGTCACTAATGGCGGAGAACAAACGAAGAGATTATTGTAGGGTACGAAACCACCTCAAAGTTATTCTTTCTGATCGATCTATTGGGCTATTCCTATAAGTGTCACAAACAGACCTAGAGTTCATAGTAAAATAACACTTTAAGATACACATCAACCAAAACCCTAATGTCACCTAGATACTCCAATTTCACCACAGGTATTCGCGGGTTTGATTATACGATATGCATCACACAATCTCAGATTCATCTATTCAAACCAACACAAAGAACTTCAAAGAGTGCCCCAAAGTTTCTACCGGAGAGTCAAGACAAAAACGTGTGCCAACCCCTATGCATAAGTTCACAAGGTCACGGAACCCGCAAGTTGATCACCAAAACATACCTCAAGTAGATCACGTGAATATCCCATTGTCACCACAGATAAGCACATGCAAGCCATACATCAAGTGTTCTCAAATCCTTAAAGACTCAATCCGATAAGATAACTTCAAAGGGAAAACTCAATCCATTACAAGAAGGGAGAGGGGGAGAAACATCATAAGATCCAACTATAATAGCAAAGCTCGCGGTACATCAAGATCGTGCCATATCAAGAACACGAGAGAGAGAGAGAGAGAGAGAGAGAGAGAGAGAGAGATCAAACACATAGCTACTGGTACATACCCTCAGCCTCGAGGGTGAACTACCCTCTCCTCGTTATGGAGAGTGCTGGGATGATGAAGATGGCCACCTGTGATGATTCCCCCCTCTGACAGGGTGCCGGAATAGGGTCTCGGTTGGTTTTTGGTAGCAACAGAGGCTTGCGGCGGCGGAACTCCAGATCTAGGTTATGTTCACGGGTTTTGGGGATTTATAAGAGGCGTTGGTGTCGTGAACAAATCAGGGGGACCCATGAGGCAGCCACAAGGTCGGGGGGGCACGCCCTCCACCCTTGTGGTGGCCTCGGGACTCTTCTCCGGTATCTTTTCATTCCAGTATTTTTTATATTTCCCAAAAAATGATCTCTGTAAATTTTTAGGTCAATTGGTCTCCGTTTGATATTCCTTTTCTGCGAAACTCAAAAACAAGGGGAAAAAACAGAAACTGGCACTGGGCTCTAGATTAATAGGTTAGTCCCAAAATCATATAAAATAGCATATAAATGCATATAAAACATCCAAGATAGATAATATAATAGCATGGAACAATAAAAATTATAGATACGTTGGAGACGTATCAATGTGCTTGTCATATGCTTCATGATGCTCCCAGTATGTTTCAATCCTTATCTTTTGTGTGAGCATCATTGAAATCATCATGCCTAGCTAGAAAGGCATTAAAGAAAAGTGCTTGTCGGGAGACAGCCCAACATTTACCCCTACTATTTTTGTGTGTCCACATGATTAAGCTAATGTAGTAATTATGTTGTATAGCTTTTGTTTCAATAAAGTGCCAAGTGAAGCCTTTGGGACATTGTGGTTGATAGTTGACTTGATTCTGTGCAAAAACAGAAACTTTTGCTCTTAGTCCAGGAATTTTTAAATTCACTGGAACATGATAAAAACTAATTCTTTTTTCACAAGATTGATATTCAAATTATCTATGTTGTCCTAAGTTTTTCAGAATTTTTGGAGTTAAAGAAGTATGATTCCTCTTGCATTCTTTACAGACTATCCCGTTTAGACAGATTACTGTTATGATTGCATTGTTTACATATGTTTTCTTGTTTAGTGATTCTACTTGAGGATGGGAGTGTTAAATATGCAGAGGCATTTAGTATGCAATTTCAAATTATAAGTTTAGTGATTTTCTACAGTAGAGAATGATAAGGTTTTGCATGGATTTATACTAACTTATCTCACGAGTTCTTGTTGAGTTTTGTGTGGATGAAGTTTTTAAGAATTAGGGAAACCGTGATATGAGAGGAATTAAGGAGACACAAAAGCTCAAGCTTGGCGATGCCCAAGGCATCCCTAGTTAATATTCCAAGAAGTCTCAAGCATCTAAGCTTGGGGATGCCCCGGTAGGCATCCCACCTTTCTTCTTCAACAGCTATCGGTCAGTTTTGGTTGAGCCTAAGTTTTTGCTTCTTCACATGATATGTGCTAGCCTTGCAATGTCATTTTTTTTGTTCTACTTGTTGTTTGAATAAAGTACTTAAGATCTGAAATAAAAGTTATGAGAAGGAGTTTTCACATAGTTACATAATTATTGAACTACTCATTGTGCTTCACTTATACCTTTTGGAGTAGTTTGTCATTTGCTCTAGTGCTTCACATATATCTTTTTAGAGCACAGCGGTGGTTTTATTTTTAAGAAATTGATGAACTCTCATGCTTCACCTATATTATTTTGAGAGTCTTTAAACAGCATGGTAATTTGCTTTGGTTATGAATTTAGTCCTAATATGATGGACATCCAAGAGGGATATTATAAAAACTTTCATATAAAGTGCACTGAATACTATGAGAAGTTTGATTCCTTATGATTGTTTTGAGATATAAAGATGGTGATATTAGAGTTGTGCTAGTGAGTAATTGTGGATTGTAGAAATACTTGTGTTGAAGTTTGTGATTCCCTTAGCACACACGTACGGTGAGCCGTTATGTAATGAAGTTGGAGCATAATTTAGTTATCGATTGTCTTCCTTACGAGTGGTGGTCAGGAACGAGCGATGGTCTTTTCCTACCAATCTTTCCCCCTAGGAGCATGTGCATAGTACTTTGTTTCCATGAATAATAGATTTTTGCAATAAGTATGTGAGTTCTTTATGACTAATGTTGAGTCCATGGATTATACGCACTCTCACCCTTCCACCATTGCTAGCCTCTCTAGTACCGCGCAACTTTCGCCGGTACCATACACCCAACATATACCTTCCTCAAAACAGCCACCATACCTACCTATTATGGCATTTCCATAGCCATTCCAAGATAAATTGCCATGCAACTTCCACCATTCTGTTTATTATGACACACTTCATCATTGTCGTATTGCTTTGCATGATCATGTAGTTGACATAGTATTTGTGGCCAAGCCACCATTCATAATTTTTATAGATGTCACTCTTCAGTCATTGCACATCCCGATACATCGCCGGAGGCATTCATATGGAGTCATATTTTGTTCTAAGTATCGAGTTGTAATTCTTGAGTTGTAAGTAAATAAAAGTGTGATGATCTTCATTATTAGAGCATTGCCCCATGTTAGGAAAAGTAAAAGAGGCCAAAGAAGCCAACAAAAAGAGAGAGAGAGGCCAAAGAAGCCAAACAAAAAAATGAAATGAGAGAAAAGAGAAAAGGGGCAATGTTACTATCCTTTTTCTACACTTGTGCTTCAAAGTAGAACCATGATCTTCATGATAAAGAGTCTCCTATGTTGTCACTTTCATTTACTAGTAGGAATTTTTCATTATAGAACTTGGCTTGTATATTCCAACGATGGGCTTCCTCAAATTGCCCTAGGTCTTCGTGAGCAAGCAAGTTGGATGCACACCCACTTAGTTTTCTCTTGAGCTTTAATACACTTATAGCTCTAGTGCATCCGTTGCATGGCAATCCCTACTCACTCACAATGATATCTATTGATGGGCATCTCCATAGCCCGTTGATACGCCTAGTTGATGTGAGACTATCTCCTTCTTTTTGCCTTCTCCACAACCACCATATTCTATTCCACCTATAGTGCTATGTTGATAGAGGCAAAGGTGTCCCGTCTTTCGATGAGATGGTGGATTTCGCTTCGGTGGAAGTCGACTTTGACGATCCGACTACGAACGTGCGAGGACGTCGCGCCTTAGCAATCGCTAAACCAACTCCGAGAGGTTATTGACCACGCCGGAGCACGATCAACCTGACCACGAGGGTCTGTTTCCTGCGAGCAAACGAAGAACAAGCAAGAAACTGAGATTGCAATCTGGATATTGCGAATATAAGATGAAAGCTTTATTGATCAAGTTGTTGCAGCTCCCTCCGTCTATTATGACGCGCACAGAACGTTCCTTCACAACTCCCTTGGTATGGAACAAATTGTGCCTCTGATTTTGCTCAGCTTGTGTGACCTGCACACTCAAAACACGTTGAGCAACTAAACATTCATACCTGTCAGCGTCTTCAGGAGCCATGTATTGCATCTCATGATCAGAATCATCTCCACCATGTTCTTCACGTGTAATAAGAGCCAATGTCTCCTCATCATAGTCACTAGCGGACTCATATCCACCATCCGCGGTAGCAATCATCACACGCGGAGATTTGCATTCCCTCGCATAATGACCTCCTCCCTTACAACGACGACAAATAATATCACTTGTGTGCCCTGTTGATGCCATGGAAGAAGAAGAACGCTGTGCAGGCCCCGCAGGTGCGCTCTTGGCAGATAATGGTGGTTGTGCCTGTTTTCTTGTATCACGGCTGGAGGTGGCACCGGATGGAGGTGCTGGTGCTGTGGAAGTAGAAGATGCACGCGGTGTCCATGATGAAGGTCGGCCTGCAGAAAAGTTAGTTCGCCCCAATGCTTGTCGATCCTGCACTTCACGTTCAGCTTTACAAGCAAGATGGAATACACGAGTGATATTAGTATACTCCTTATAGTCTAGAATGGTCTGAATCTCTCTATTTAATCCACCCAGAAAACGTGCAAGCATAGCTTCATTCTCCTCAACAATACCACATCTAATCAAGCCAGTTTGTAATTCCTGATAATATTCTTCTACAGAATTTTTCCCTTGTCTTAAACGCTGCAATTTTTGAAGCAATTCACGTTGATAATATGGTGGAACCCAACGCGTACGCATAGCAGTTTTCAAAGCAGCCCAAGTAGTTGGAATAGGATATAATCTACAATGTTCAGACCACCATACACATGCAAAACTAGTGAAAGCACAAACGGCAGCAGCAACTCGTCTCTCCTCAGGATATTGTAAACATGTAAATCGTTGTTCAGTTTCTAATCCCAAGTAAGATATATATCAGGAACATATCTACCCTCAAATGGTGGAATATTCAATTTCAGTTTAGGAATATGGACATCATCTCGTACCTGAGGTGGTGGTGCAGGCCTACCATTACGAATATATACCTGAGGTCGACCTGCTGGTGGTGGTACAGGTGGCTGCACGTAGTGTTGATTTTGATCAACCTCATCCTCATAATCTCCCACATAATCATCCTCCTCCGCATCAGCAGCAGGAGCCACAGAAGTATCAACAGCAGCACCAACAGTTTGGCCAAACGCAAGAGGAACACGGCTTGCTCGGCGGAGGTCTGCTTCGCGACGTGGAGGTAGTCGTTGTTGTTGTTGTTGGAGAGGTGCGTTAGGTGCAGCGGGTGGTGGTGGTGGAAAACGCGCGAGCAATTCATTAAACTTGTTATCGAGCTTTGTTTCGAACGTCTTCTCAAGGCCAGTGATCTTCTCCATGGCCTCTTCAAAATTGTTCAGCACATCTTGCACCTGTTCAGTCATCATTTGCTGAAACTTATCATGAAGCTCCTTGTTTGATAAATTCTCCCAGTCAATCTCGTCGGCTTGTGATCCTGGCATGGTTAGCAGCAATAGAAACACACAAGAATATGATCCTACAGACTACGAACAAGTGGTGGTGGTGGGTGTCACAAATCCGTCAAGCAAAACTCAAATTCTTACCAGTTCTTACCCAGCAACAGGCGGTGATCGGCAACCGTTGTAGTCAAAACTCTCAAAGCTTGGATAGAGCGATTACTAGGGAGAGTCAAACGCACGACGTAGATGTATGTGGAGCTGGGAAGGCTTATACTATGGTAGCAAAAAGGGTCAGCAATAATCAATTCAGAGATGCAAAGTTGAATAAACGCTCAACGACGGTACTGTGCTGGTCCTAGGCTAGACTGTGCTAGAGACGCGAGTCTAGAACACCAACAAAATCACGGCGCGGCACGTAAACAAGGGAAAAGCACACTCTGAAAAAAAAAATTCGCTCTTTTTTTTTGCGAAAAATCACTATAATGGCGAGTGTCTCAAAACTCTTCCTAGCTCAAACTGACAGGATGGGCACGAAATTTTTCGACCAATTTTTTTTTTTTTCGACTGCCCGGACCCAAAAACTGGAAACGGGTCAAAAAAAACTTCCTATAATGGCACCTGTCTCAAAACACTCAGAAACACCTAAAAATAGGATAGCCAGAAAATTTTTCGAAAAATGCGTTTTCGAAAAATTTTGGGCCTAAACGGAGCGTGGCTACCCGACTCTTTTTTTTTGTGGCTTTTTCGTGGACTGTAGGTATGAATAACAGACTCGATCTAAACTACGAAAAACTGTAAAATCTCACCGAGCAACCTGGAAATCTGATACCACTTGATAGAGGCAAAGGTGTCCCGTCTTTCGATGAGATGGTGGATTTCGCTTCGATGGAAGTCGACTTTGACGATCCGACTACGAACGTGCGAGGACGTCGCGCCTTAGCAATCGCTAAACCAACTCCGAGAAGTTATTGACCACGCCGGAGCACGATCAACCTGACCACGAGGGTCTGTTTCCTGCGAGCAAACGAAGAACAAGCAAGAAACTGAGATTGCAATCTGGATATTGCGAATATAAGATGAAAGCTTTATTGATCAAGGTGGGGTTCTGTGACGCCTTTGTCTGGTCGCTGAACACAAACGAAGTACGCGAAGTTGCAGCTATGGTGAACTTTTAATCTAAACAAAACCCAAAGTCTAAACGATGCCCTAAGGGCTGTATATATGGAGGAAGAGGGGGGGGGAATTTCGTGGCCCTTGGTGGAGGGGTCCGAAATCAACCCTATCTCTTGTTTCCCCACACATACGGACTCTAAAAATAGCCTATACTTATGTATTTCGAAATTACATGGGCCTGGCCCAATAATAAGGTGACGCAGCACCTAAAATAGCCTCGGGACGAAATTTATGAAGTGGCATCTTGTATATTTCGTCCAAGGCTTCATGCACCCATTATGGTGGCTTCAAAGTCCTGAAATCATCACTTGTAACTCCGTTCTTGTTCCCCTTGCGCATGCCATCATCTCCATGCTTGTTCTTGCTCCAATGTTCATCCTTCTCCAAGCTAGGCCCTTCATTTGTAAGCAAAACAAATGTATCCAATTTAGGCAGCATCATATTCTCATGAACATTAAAATCATTACCAAGAAACGAAAGTACCTGGTAATTTAGTTGGCGTGCACGAGCTCTAGTAATTGGTCCAGTATGTATAGCAGCAGGGGCTGTGGGTGTAACAATTGTATTGATGTCCTCATCATATGTCCATGGCTCACGCTCATGTATTGCGTGAAAGTTGAAAAGGTTTGAGAACATCAAAAGTATGAAACAATTGCTTGGCTTGTCATCGGGGTTGTGCATGATTTTAATATTTTATGTGATGAAGATGGAGCATAGCCAAACTATATAATTTTGTAGGGATAACTTTCTTTGGCCAAGATATTTTGAGAAGACATGATTACTTTATTAGTATGCTTGAAGTATTATTGTTTTTATGTCAATATTAAACTTTTGTTTTGAATCTTATGGATGTGAATATTCATGCCACAATAAAGAAAATTACATGGATAAATATCTTAGGTAGCATTCCACATCAGAAATTCTGTTTTTATCATTTACCTACTCGACGACGAGCATGAATTAAGCTTAGGGATGCTTGATACGTCTCCAACATATCTATAATTTTTTATTGGTCCATGCTATTATATTATCCATCTTGGATGTTTTATATGTATTTATATGCTATTTTATATTATTTTTGGGACTAACCTATTAACGTAGAGCCCAATGCTAGTTTTTGTTTTTTCCTTGTTTTTGAGTTTTGCAGAAAAGGGATATCAAACGGAGTCTAAACGAGCTAAAAATTTATGGTGATTTTTTATGGACTAGAAGAAGCCCCCGAAGCACAAGAGTTGGGCCAGAAGAGTCCTGAGTCAATGACAAGGGTGGAGGGCGCGTCCACCCCCCTAGGGCGCGCCTCGTACCTTGTCGCTGCCCCGTGGACCCCCTGGCGTGAAACAAACGCCAAAAATTCCTATAAATCCCGAAACCTCCAGAAATAAACCTAGATCGGGAGTTCCTCCACTGTAAGCCTCTGTAGGCACGGAAAACCAATCAGGAGACTGTTCCGGCACCCTACCGGAGGGGGAAACCATCACCCGTGGCCATCTTCATCATCCCAGCACTCTCCATGACAAGGAGGGAGTAGTTCACCCTCGGTGCTGAGGGTATGTACCAGTAGTTATGTGTTTGATCTCTCTCTCTCTCTCTTGTGTTCTTGATTTGGCGGGATCTTGATGTACCACGAGCTTTGTTACTATAGTTGAATCGTATGGTGTTTCTCCCCCTCTACCTTCTTGTGATGAGTTGAGGTTTACCTTTGAGGTTTGACTATTATCGGATTGAATACTATTATGGATTTCAGAACACTTGATGTTTGTCTTGCGTGGAATGCCCGTGGTGACAATGGGGTGTTCTATTGATTTACTTGATGTATGTTTTGGCACTCAACTCGCGGATTCCCGAGGTGACATTAGGGTAATCTATGCATAGGGGTTGATGCACGTTTTCATCCTTGTTTCTCTGGTAGAAATCTTGGGGCACTGTTTGAGGTTCTTTGTGTTGGATTGAATATTATGAATCTGAAGTTGTTTGATGCATATCGTATAATTGACCCACGGATACTTGTGGTCACATTGGAGTATCTAGGTGACATTAGGGTTGATTGATGTGTATTATATGGTGTTATTTTACTACGAACTCTAGGGTTGTGTGTGACACTTATAGGAATAGCTCAATGGATTGATCGGAAATAATAACTTATAGGAATAACTCAACGGATTGATTGGAAATAATAAATTTGAGTGACTCTTTGTCACGTGTTGAGGGATCGCCATATGATCTAATTATGTTATCATTGTTGAGAGAACTTGCACTAATGAAAGTATGAACCCTAGGCCTTGTTTTCAAGCGTTGCAATAGCATTTTCGCTCACTTTTACCACTTGCTACCTTGCTGTTTTTATATTTTCATATTACAAAAACCTATATCTACCATCCATATTACACTTGTATCACGATCTCTTCGCCGAACTAGTGCACCTATACAATATACCATTGTATTGGGTGTGTTGGGGACACAAGAGACTCTTTGTTATTTGGTTGCAGGGTTATTTGAGAGAGATCATCTCCATCCAACGCCTCCCACGGATTGATAAACCTTAGGTCATCCACTTAAGGGAAATTTGCTACTGTCCTACAAAACTCTATACTTGGAGGCCCAACAACGTCTACAAGGATAAAGTTGCGTAGTAGAAAATCAGTTGTCTGTCTGCTTCATCCTCGCCATCGTACACCTCACCGGAGCTGCTCCAACGACGGAACCGTCCATCACAGCAGAGTTGTACCCTCGATGCCATCTACAGGGGCCTCGAATCTTTTTCCTCGCCTCCGACAGTCACACCAGCATCACCATCCTCCATGTCCAACCCAATGATGCTGAGGTCGACAAGGCTATGCCAAAGAGGTTCTACACTCGTGGCATCACTTTATTACTCTGCATTCATGTCGATCCCTCAGGGATCCTTTGGTTCAAAGCAGTTGCACATCTAGAAATAAAAGAATCATGGTCACAAAGTTAACAGGGAGAAAACTAAATGCTCTTTTGAACCACAATTTGAATCGATTTAGCAAGATAGCCATTATATGATACTCATGTGGCCCAAATCTAAGCTCACAAGATATTTTGAGGGCAGGCTTCAGCCTGTTGATGACTACCTACTGGAATCGCCACTGGTTCAAAGAAAAAGTGAAGGAAAACATAGGAATTGGAAACTTTACTATGGTCCTACTATCCGTGCATTTGGTTAGAAGGAATGGAGCAACGCAAAACTGGAGGATTTTTCCTTTGGTGTCTCTTTCAAAGAAAAAATGTAGGAATTTTAATATCCACTTGGACGTCCTTTTCAAATTAATATGAATGAACAACTGGACAAATTGCATTATTGGCATAATATGATTCTTATTTTACATTTTCATGTGGTTTGACTTTAATTTGACCATGTTTCTCCATTCCTGTGTGAGGGAGTCCTGGACTAAGGGGTCCTCGAGAGTCTGGCCCGTGTGTTGTGAGCCGGACTAATGGGTCGTGAAGATACAAGGTAGAAGGCCTTCCCCCGTGTCCGGATGGGACTCTGCGTGGATGGAAAGTTTGGTGTCCGGATGCATAGTTTCCTTTCTCTGTAAACCGACTCTGTACAACCCAGGCCCCTCCGGTATCTATATAAACCGAATGGGTTAGTCCGTAGAGGCTATAAGAATTCATATAGGCTAGACATCTAGGGTTTATCCATTATGATCTCAAGGTAGATCAACTCTCGTAACCCCTATACCCATCAAATATAATCGAGCGGGACGTAGGGTTTTACCTCCATTAAGAGGGCCCGAACCTGGGTAAACATCGTGTCCCCATGGTCTCATGTTACCTTCGATCCTCAAACGCATAGTTCGGGACCCCCTACCCGAGATCGGACGGTTGTGACACCGACGTTGGTGCTTTCATTGAGAGTTCCACTATGTCGTCGACGGAAGTTTTGAGGGCTAGTTCGATCATCAACAATGATGCTGTTTCGGAGGAAACTTTCCTCTCGGGTCAAATTTTTGTGTTCGGCAGTTTCGCGTTGTGCGCCAACTCAATTGGCCACCTCGAACAGATCGATAGTGACACCCCTGGTCATCAGATCAGTTTTGGGAACCTGAATTATGTCGCTGATATCCGAGGAGACTTGATCTTCGAAGGGTTCGTGGCCCCGCCCCTGGCCTTAGATCCGGAGCAAACTGTCGGGTCTGAAGATGGGAGTCTGGAGCCCGCCGGACTCTCTACTATGAAGCTCACTACCAGAGATCCGGAGGCGATTGTGTCCTCGGCAAGCCCGGAGTCAGGCGGGGTTCCCCCTATCGTTTGAAAGTCAGACTCGCCCCCGGACTCTAGCTCCGAACTCTCGAAGTCCACGCCAAGTGAGCATGGACAGGAGGTTTGATAGAGGCAAAGGTGTCCCGTCTTTCGATGAGATGGTGGATTTCGTTTTGGTGGAAGTCGACTTTGACGATCCGACTACGAACGTGCGAGGACGTCGCGCCTTAGCAATCGCTAAACCAACTCCGAGAGGTTATTGACCACGCCGGAGCACGATCAACCTGACCACGAGGGTCTGTTTCCTGCGAGCAAACGAAGAACAAGCAAGAAACTGAGATTGCAATCTGGATATTGCGAATATAAGATGAAAGCTTTATTGATCAAGGTGGGGTTCTGTGACGCCTTTGTCTGGTCGTTGAACACAAATGAAGTACGCGTAGTTGCAGCTATGGCGAACTTTTAATCTAAACAAAACCCAAAGTCTAAACGACGCCCTAAGGGTTGTATATATGGAGGAAGAGGGGGGGAATTTCGTGGCCCTTGGTGGAGGGGTCCGAAATCAACCCTATCTCTTGTTTCCCCACACATACGGACTCTAAAAATAGCCTATACTTATGTATTTCGAAATTACATGGGCCTGGCCCAATAATAAGGTGACGCAGCACCTAGAATAGCCTATGCACGAAATTTATGAAGTGGCATCTTGTATATTTCGTCCAAGGCTTCATGCACCCATTATGGTGGCTTCAAAGTCCTGGAATCATCACTTGTAACTCCGTTCTTGATCCCCTTGCGCATGCCATCAACTCCATGCGTGTTCTTGCTCCAATGTTCATCCTTCTCCAAGCTAGGCCCTTCATTTGTAAGCAAAACAAATGTATCCAATTTAGGCAGCATCATACAAAACAAATGTATCCAATTTAGGCAGCATCATAATCTCATGAACATTAGAATCATTACCAAGAAATGAAAGTACCTGGTAATTTAATTGGTGTGCGCGAGCTCTAGTAATTGGTCCAGTATATGTAACAGTAGGGGCTGTGGGTGTAACAATGGTATTGATGTCCTCATCATCCTCCCCTTCTTGAAATGAAGTCGTCCTCGACGGAAGCGCATCTTCTTCACCCAAATAAGGCTTCAAATCTGCAATGTTAAAAGTGGGACTAACCCCAAAATCTACAGGCAGCTCAAGTTTATATGCATTATCATTTATTTTCTCTAACACCTTAAAAGGACCATCAGCACGTGGCATTAGCTTTGATTTGCGCAGATTAGGAAATCTATCTTTACGCAAATGTAACCAAACAAGATCTCCAGGCGCAAACACAACATGTTTTCTACCCTTATCTCCAGCAAGTTTATATTTAGCATTCATACGCTCAATGTTTTCCTTAGTTAACTCATGCATTTTTAAAATCAATTCAGAACATTCTTTAGCATCAAAATTAACCTTCTCTGAAGATGGAAGAGGCAACAAATCAATAGGTGCACGAGGTAGGAAACCATACACAATATCAAAAGGGCACATCTTAGTAGTAGAATGCAATGAACGATTATAAGCAAATTCAATATGAGGCAAGCATTCTTCCCACATTTTCTTGTTATTCTTCAAAACAGCCCTAAGCATAGTAGACAATGTTCTATTGACTACTTCAGTTTGTCCATCAGTTTGGGGGTGACAAGTAGTACTAAAAAGCACCTTAGTCCCCAACTTAGCCCATAAACATCTCCAAAAGTGGCTAAGAAATTTAGTATCACGATCTGAAACAATAGTATTTGGCACACCATGTAAGCGAATAATTTCACGAAAGAACAAATCAGCAACATTAACAGCATCATCGCTTTTATGACATGGTACAAAGTGTGCCATTTTCGAGAACCTATCCACGACAACAAATATGCTATCCCTCCCCTTCTTTGTTCGAGGTAAACCTAAAACAAAGTCCATAGATATATCCTCCCAAGGAACACTAGGTACAGGCAAAGGCATATATAAACCATGAGGATTGAGTCGTGACTTAGCTCTTTGACATGTAGTGCAGCGAGCAACAAAATGCTCAACATCCCGTCTCATCTTTGGCCAAAAGAAATGTGTAGCAAGTATATCCTCCGTCTTCTTGACGCCAAAGTGTCCCATTAATCCTCCTCCATGTGCCTCCTGCAACAACAAAAGACGAACGGAGCTAGCTGGAATGCATAGCTTATTAGCACGAAACACAAATCCATCGTTAAGAACGAACTTGTTCCAAGTTCTCCCTTCCTTACAATTCTGCAATACATCTTTAAATTCAGCATCATGAACATATTGATCTTTGATGGTCGCCAAACCAAATATTTTAAAGTCAAGTTGTGAAAGCATCGTATAACGACGAGACAAGGCATCAGCAATAACATTTTCTTTACCCTTCTTGTGTTTAATGACATAAGGGAAAGTCTCAATGAATTCAACCCATTTAGCATGTCTACGGTTCAGTTTTGCTTGTCTTTTAATGTGTTTCAAAGATTCATGATCAGAATGTATAACAAATTCCTTGGGCCATAAATAATGTTGCCATGTTTCTAAGGTCCGAACAAGAGCATATAATTCTTTATCGTAAGTAGAATAGTTCAGACTAGGCCCACTCAATTTTTCAGAAAAGTATGCAACAGGTTTTCCATCTTGTAATAACACACCTCCTAATCCAATTCCACTAGCATCACATTCAAGCTCAAAAGTCTTATTGAAATTAGGAAGTTGGAGTAAAGGAGCATGTGTCAACTTATCTTTCAATACCGTGAAGGCTTCTTCCTGTGCGGTACCCCAAACAAAAGGCACATCCTTCTTTGTAAGCTCGTTGAGAGGTGCAGCAATGGTGCTGAAATCTCTCACAAAACGCCTATAGAAACCAGCGAGGCCAAGGAAACTCCTCACTTGTGTGACCGTTTTGGGTTGCGGCCAACTCTCAATAGCTTCAATCTTGGCTTTATCAACTTCAATTCCCTGTGGAGTAACAACATAGCCAAGAAAAGATACTCGGTCGGTGCAAAAGGTGCACTTTCCAAGGTTTCCAAACAAACGTGCATCACGTAGAGCAATAAAAACAGCACGTAAATGTTCCAAATGTTCCTCCAAACATTTGCTATAAATCAATATGTCATCAAAGTAAACTACCACAAATCGTCCAATGAAAGCACGTAAAACTTCGTTCATTAACCTCATGAAAGTACTAGGTGCATTAGTTAACCCAAAAGGCATGACTAACCACTCATATAATCCAAACTTAGTTTTAAATGCTGTTTTCCATTCATCACCCAATTTCATACGAATTTGATGGTATCCACTACGCAAATCAACTTTGGAGAATATTGTAGAGCCACTCAATTCATCAAGCATATCATCTAGCCTGGGAATAGGATGACGATAACGAATAGTAATATTATTAATGCCTCTACAATCAACGCACATACGTGACGTACCATCCTTTTTCGGCACTAAAATGATAGGAACAGCACAAGGACTAAGGGATTCGCGTATATAACCTTTGTCGAGCAGTTCTTGTACTTGACGCATAATCTCCTTCGTCTCCTCTGGATTGGTACGGTATGGTGCACGGTTGGGTAGCGAAGCACCGGGAATTAAGTCAATTTGATGTTCAATCCCACGAATAGGTGGTAATCCCGGTGGCACGTCTTGTGGAAAGACGTCAGCGAACTCCTGCAAAATGTTAGTGACAGCAGGGGGCAAAGAGGAAGGCACGTCCTCGAATGAAAATAATGCCTCTTTGCACACAAAAACATAGCAAACAGATTTGCTAAAATCTAGCTCATCAATATCAGATTTGGTGGCAAGTAAACATGATCTTTTCAATTTAATTTCAGAAACAACAGTAGATGGTTTATTATTAGGCTTCATTTGGTGCTCAAATTCTTTTGCCACAATCTGATTTTCACTCTTTTTTGTCTCCTGCTTTGCTTTATTAGCTCTATTAATATCATCTTTCAAAATGGAATCAGGAGTCATAGGAAGCAAAGTAATATTTTTATCGTTATGAACAAGAGTATACTGATTGTTTCTACCATGGTGTACAGAATTTTTATCAAATTGCCATGGTCTACCAAGTAATAAGGAACATGCTTGCATAGGTACCACATCACAATCAACATAATCAGCATATGTAGAGATACTAAAATGCACACGAACAGTACGTGTTACCTTAACCTTGCCGATGTTGATGAACCATTGGATGTAGTAAGGATGTGGATGTGGTCTTGTGGTGAGAGATAGCTTCTCCACCATCTCCATGCTAGCCAAGTTATTGCAGCTCCCTCCATCTATGATGACGCGCACAGAACGTTCCTTCACAACTCCCTTTGTATGGAACAAATTATGCCTCTGATTTTGCTCAGCTTGTGTAACCTGCACACTCAAAACACGTTGAGCAACTAAACATTCATACCTGTCAGCGTTTTCGGGAGCCATGTATTGCGTCTCATGATCAGAATCATCTCCACCATGTTCTTCACGTGTAATAAGAGCCAATGTCTCCTCATCATAGTCACTAGCGGACGCATACCCACCATCCTCAGTAACAACCATCATACGCTTAGATGGGCATTCTCTCGCATAATGACCTCCACCCTTGCAACGCCGACAAATAATATCATGTGTTTGCCCTATTGATGCCATGGATGAACAAGAGCTCTTTGTAGGCCCAGAAGGTGTGCTCTTGGCAGATAGTGGTGATTGTGCCTGCTTTATTGTATCACGGTTGGAGGTGGCAGCCGACGGAGGCGCCGATGTAGCAGAACGTGTGGAAGTAGATGATGCACGTGGTGTCCATGATGAAGGTCGACCTGCAGAAAAGTTAGTCCGCGCCAATGCCTGTCGATCCTGCACTTCACGTTCAGCTTTACAAGCAAGATGGAATAAACGAGTGATATTAGTATACTCCTTATACTCTAGAATCGTCTAAATCTCTCTATTTAATCCACCCATAAAACGTGCAAGCATAGCTTCATTCTCCTCAACAATACCACATCTAATCATGCCAATTTGTAATTCCTGATAATATTCTTCTACAGAATTTTTTCCCTGTCTTAAGCCCTACCATTGCCATTATTTGCATGTGGATGACCTGGTGGTTGCTGTGCTGGTGGTGGCACGTAGTTCTGATTTTGATCAACCTCATCCTCATAATCTCCCACATAATCATCCTCCTCCAC
The DNA here is from genome assembly GCF_002162155.2 of Triticum dicoccoides. Lineage (NCBI taxonomy): Eukaryota > Viridiplantae > Streptophyta > Magnoliopsida > Poales > Poaceae > Triticum > Triticum dicoccoides. The sequence continues at coordinate 361,260,383 of NC_041392.1, forward strand.
ATCAGTAGTAGGAGCCACAGAAGTATCAACAGCAGCACCAGCAGTTTGGCCCGACTGAAGAGGGACACGGCTCGCTCGGCGGAGGGCTGTTTCCCGACGTGGAGGTAGTCGATGTTGTTGCTGTTGTTGCAGAGGTGCGGCAGGAGCAGCTGGTGGTGGTGGTGGTGGAAAACGCGAAAGCAATTTAGCAAACTTGTTATCGAGCTTTGTTTCAAACGTCTTCTCCATGCCATCTATCTTCTCCATGGCCTCTTCAAATCTGTTTATCACATCTTGCACCTGTCCACTCATCATTTGCTGAAACGTATCATGAAGCTCCTTGTTCATCAAGTTCTCCCAGTCAGTCTCGTCGGCTTGTGATCCTGGCATGCTTAGCAGCAATAGAAACACACAAGAATATGATCCTACAGACTACTAACAAGTGGTGGTGGTGGCGGGTGTCACAAATCCGTCAAGCAAATCTCAAATTCTTACCAGTTCTTACCCAGCAGCAGGCGGTGATCGGCAACCGTTGTAGTCAAAACTCACAAAAGCTTGGATAGAGCGATTGCCAGGGAGAGTCAAACGCACGACGTAGATGTATGTGGAGCTGGGAAGGCTTATAGTATGGTAGCAAAAAGGGTCAGCAATAATCAATTCAGAGATGCAAAGTTGAATAAACGCTCAACGACGGTACTGTGCTGGTCCTAGGCTAGACCGTGCTAGAGACGCGAGCCTAGAACACTAACAAAATCACGGCGCTGCACGTAAATAAGGGAAAAGCACACTCTAGAACTCTTTTTTTTCGCTCTTTTTTTTGCGCTCCTTTTTTTTTGTGCTCCTCTTTTTCTTTTCTTTTTTTGCGAAAAATCACTATAATGGCGAGTGTCTCAAAACTCTTCCCTCGTCAAACTGATAGGATGGGCACGAAATTTTTTTTCACTTTTTTTGGAAATCAGGGCAGCGACGACGAAAAAGTGCGACAAAAAATCACTATGATGGCACGTGGCTCAAAAGACTCAGAAAAGCCTAAAAATAGGATAGGGAAAAAAATTGCCCGTGAAAATTTTGGCCTAAAAACTGCCCAGGGGGTCTCCAGACTCTTTTTTTTTTTGAGACCTACGCAGGCAAGGAAACACGAATCAGAATTTAGATTGATCTCAAGAACAAACCTAATATGAGAAGAACTCAGATTGGTGGTGGATATATGGTTGTGGTATATGGCAGCGATGGTGGTATATGGTAGCGGTGGTGGTATATGGATACAGATTGGTGGTGGTATATGGATACGGATTGGTGGTGGTATATGGATATGGATTCAGAGCGGTGGCGGATAAGCAAAAGTGGTAGATGGGCGATGATGATGGTGCGGCGGCGGCGTGACAACTTATGACCAGAACTCGAAACTCTAAAAGACTAGACTCTAAGACCAGCAACTTGACACGACGATGCAACCGCAAATTCAACAAAGCAAAAACCCTAAAAAGATTATGCAAAGGCTCAGATTGGTTCGGATATGATGAACTAACCCTAAATTTTTTTCTGGCTTTTTCGTGGACTGTAGGTATGAAGAACAGACTCGATCTAATCTACAAAAAACTGTAAAATCTCACCGAGCAACCTGGAAATCTGATACCACTTGATAGAGGCTAAGGTGTCCCGATGTTTCAATGAGATGGTGGCTATCGTTTTTTGTGGGAGTCGGCCTTGACGATCCGACTACGAACGTGCGAGACGTTGCGCCTTAGCAATCGCTAAACCAACTTCCGAGGGTTATTGACCACGCCGGAGCACGATCAACCTGATCACGAGGGTCTGTTTCCTGCGAGCAAACGAAGAACAAGCAAGAAACTGAGATTGCAATCGGGATATTGTGAATATAAGATGAAAGCTTTATTGATCTAGGTGGGGTTCTGTGACGCCTTTGTCTGGTCGTTGAACACAAACGAAGTACGCGAAGTTGCAGCTATGGCGAACTTTTAATCTAAACAAAACCCAAAGTCTAAACGACGCCCTAAGGGCTGTATATATGGAGGAAGAGGGGGGAATTTCGTGGCCCTTGAGGGTGGGGTCCGAAACCAACCCTAACTCTTGCTTCCCCACACATACGGACACTAAAAATAGCCTATACTTAAGTATTTCGAAATTACATGGGCCTGGCCCATTAATAAGGTGACGCAGCACCTAGAATAGCCTATGGACGAATATTATAAAGTGGCATCTTGTATATTTCGTCCAAGGCTTCATGCACTCCTTATGGCGGCTTCAAAGTCCTGAAATCATCACTTGTAACTCCGTTCTTGATCCCCTTGCGCATGACATCAACTCCATGCGTGTTCTTGCTCCAATGTTCATCCTTCTCCAAGCTAGGCCCTTCATTTGTAAGCAAAACAAATGTATCCAATTTAGGCAACATCATAATCTCATGAACATTAGAATCATTACCAAGAAACGAAAGTACCTGGTAATTTAATTGGCGTGCGCGAGCTCTAGTAATTGGTCCAGTATATGTAATAGTAGGGGCTGTGGGTGTAACAATGGTATTGATGTCCTCATCAACACTCCTGGAAAACTCCAAATCCGTGTCAGTAAGAGGTACCTTTTCTTCACATATTTGCTCTGCATAATAAAGGCCTTACACGCCGCAATTTTCCTAGCCTCCTGGATTTCCTGGAGGGCGCCCTGGGCTTCAACCCAGGCCTCTTGTGTGCTTCGGTGTGCCGTAGCAAGTTCGGACTCTTGGTCCGCAATCTTGCGCTCCAAGGACTCGTATTTCTTTACGGCGTCCTGGAGCTCCTGCTGGACCTCCCCGACCCTTGCCTCATGTTTTTCGCGGGCGGCTTGTTCCTTTGCCGCTCTCTTCTAGGCCTCGGCCAGCGCGCTCTTGAGGGTCTCCACCTCGGTCGCAGCTCCTGCGAAATATCATGTCGCAGCTCCTGTGAAATATCATAATAACATGATCAACACAAACAATTCATATCTTTCTAGGTCTGAATAGGCCATTGCATACCTTGCTTGTCCTCTCGTTGTTTTTTCACATGGCCGAGCTCTTCCTTGGCCCGATCCAAACTCTGCTTCGGTTTGGAGACTTCGGCAGAATGGGAGGTCGCAGCCAGCATCGACGCCTGCTTATTCACATAGACATGTATGGTTAGTCTCTGGTGAAAATTATTTGATCCTCTGTCTGGCTTATCTTTTCGAGCACCAGACAGAGTCTTAGGGGCTATTGTCTATACTATGACATCCTTTTTGCATAATTACGTCGCATACCTCAAAGCCTGTTAGAAGGCTGGTGCAGGCTTCGATCAGTCTGCTCTTAGCGGACTGAACCCTCTCAACCACCGTACCCATGAGGATACGGTGTTCCTCAACAATGGAAGCACTTTGCAACACTTCTAGTAAATTATCCGGTACCTCTGGATGGACAGAGGTCACCGGCAGAATAGGTGCACCTCCTTCTTTAGAAGGAGGTTGCTTGCCTAATTCCGGAGCCGTATGGGCCTCCGGAAAAGTATTCGGCTGGGGGCCGAATTGGATATGGCCCCCATCGCCAGTCTCCAGGGGGATTTATTCCCCCATGTGTCCGACGACTGAGGTATCACCCTCTGGCGCCACCCTGACGGCCTCCTGTACCTCTCCCTGGCCTGGGAAGGTCCTTCAGGACAACACCTCAGCGTCATCCGTGGCCTTGGGAGAGGAGGCCGCCAGAAGTGACCCACTGTCCATCACATTTGGATCCAGTGAATTCCCTGAAAATGAGGATCGTTGGGGGTGGGCATGGGCCGGACTGCAGCTCATGATTCGGCATATTAAAACCACGAAGTAAAAAAGTGGGATATATGTGTATATAAGTACCTTTGAGTACTTATGATTCGGCCAGGGGCTTCTCCCTGGGGCGCCACTCGGAGCTGCTATCAGTGTCCAACACGGAGTTATCCGTGAGGGAGACCCTCCCCTTCTTGGACGCCTCTTCCTCTAGATCCGTGGAGTCCGTCCTTTTCTTCCTCCCCCCAGGGGGAGAGTTTCTTTCCTCCTCCTCCTCCTCGTCTTCCTCGGTGGTGGGGGAGGAGTGGGTTTTGGTGTCTTTAGACGTCACGTCCGAAGTGCATTTACGGTGAAGGCCGCCTCTTCCCGCCTAGCCCTTCTTCTGGGCCTTCTTCTCCGGCGCCTGGTAGGGCGCCAAAACCAGCATCTTCATCAGAAGTGGGATTGCTGGGTTTTCAGGCAGCGGAGCCGGACACTAGATCTGCTCCGCCTTCCTTGTCCAGCCCTGGAAAGACACATGGGGAAGCTTAGACATCTTCCTTGAATGTACAGGTGAAGGATACACCATGAAATATGAAAAACTTACCAGACTGGCGGGATGGGTCAGGTTGTACCCACGGTCCTCGGTCATCTTCGGCCACGTCTCATTGGCCTTAAAAAGCACATTCCAGATGCCTTCGTGTGTAGCACCGAAGAACTGTTGCAAGGTCGGGTGCTTGGCCAGATCGAACTCCCACAAATTGCAAGTCTGGCTTTGGCAAGGAAGGATCCCGCGAAAAACCCTCACCTGGATCACATTGACAAGCTTGGTGTTCTTGTCCACCATGCTCTTGATGCACGTCTGTAGCGTGGACACCTCGTCCGACGACGCCCAGTCCAGACCCTTTTCTAGCCATGAGGTAAGCCGCATTGGGGCCCCGGAATTGAATTTGGGAGCCGCGGCCCAGGTGGTGTCGCGGGGCTCGATGAAGTAGAACCACTGCTGCTACCACCCTTTGATGGTCTCCACAAAGGTGCATTTGGGCCATGCGACGTTGGACATCTTGCTCACCATAGCACCTCCGCACTCTGCGTGTTGACCGCCCACCACCTTCGGCTTCACATTGAAGGTCTTCAGCCACAATCCGAAGTAGGGTGGGATGCGGAGGAAGGCCTCGCACACAGCAATGAATGTCGAGATGTTGAGGAAGGAGTTTGGGGCCAGATCATGGAAATCTAGCCCGTAGTACAACATGAGTCCGCGGGTGAAGGGGTGGAGAGGAAACCCTAACCCGGGAACAAAGTGGGGAATGAACACCACCCTCTCATGGGGCTCCGGGGTGGGAACGATCTGCTCCTTGACCGGAAGCCGGTGGGTGATTTCCTGGGCCAAGTACCCCGCCTCCCGGAGCTTTGTGATATCCTTCTCTATGACGGAGGAGGCCATCCACTTGCCCTGCGCTCCAGATCCAGACATGGCCAGAGTGCTTTTTTGAGGCGGAAAGGATGGAAGCTTGGGCGCTGGAGCTCGAGAGTGGGTGGATGAGAGTGATGAGAACATGACTACCTTGGATATGACCAAAAATATTGCATATATGCATATTTGTCAGGTGATTTCTAGTGCAAACTATTCAATAATCTATTTATGTTATCCAGAACAAAAATACTTCACACACTTTTGTGTTTTGTCTAATTGCAGGTGTATGGGACATTTGTACAATCCACATATGAAGATAAGGAAGAAAGAGATGTTTATTTGCTGTCCAAAAAGTTCTCTCACGTCACTTTTGGCCCAAGAGAAGATAGAGTCCAAGTCTCTCACGTTCTGGATTCAGATTCGGACTGCACAGACATACCTGACTCAAAACGCACACAAGTTTTTCATACGGACTCCGAATTGGGTGATTCTTTTTTTGTTGGAAACTAGATTTCGTGCACTTTCCAACACAATTGGAATCACCTACAAATTCGTCCGGAGCATTGAGTTGTGGACGAAACAATCTGATGCTGCAGCAGAATCCGAGTCAAACTACAAGTCCAAAGGTGTTACATCACCTCCACTTGGGCCCATTGGCCTTGTACGACCTAGATTTAGTTTTAGGCTGCCTTGGGACGTCCTCCCACCTCCTTGGCTGCCACCCCTTGCTCCTATATAAGTAGATCCATCTAGTAGCTTTTCCTTGGGATTTGTTTAGTTAAAAGTTAGCCATTGCAACTTCGTGTACTTCGTTTGTGTCCAACGACCAGACCAAGACCGCTTCCGGATCCCCACCATTATCAATACTTCATATATATTTGCAATATTCAGATTGCTTTATCATATTCTTGCTCGTTCTTCGATTGCTTGCAGGAATAGACCTTCGTGGTCAGGCTGACCGTGCTTCCAGCATTGTCAGTAACCTCAGGAGATTGGTTTAGCGATTGCTAAGGCGCAACGTCGTGCACGTTTGTAGTCGGATCGTCAAAGTCGTCTCCACCAAATCGATAGTTATCATCTCATCGAAAGATCGGGACCCTCGCCTCTATCAAGTGGTATGAGTTTTCAGGTTGCTCGGTGAGAATTTCCAGTTTTCCTAGATTAGATTTATTTTCTTACCTATTGTCCAAGAAAAAGCCACACAAAAAAAAGTTAGATCTGTTCATCCTTTATCCAAGCCAGTCTGAGCCTTTGCAATTTTCTATTCATTGCTTGCATAGTTGAATTATCGGTTGCATCGTCGTGTCAGTTGCTGGTCTTAGCGTCTAGTTCCTTTAGAGTTTCGAGTTCTGTTCATATTAGTCACGCCGCCGCTGCATCATTATCCCTTCCGCTGTCCACCATCCCATCTATTAATTTCCACCACATGTTACGCACTGTTCATTGTCATAATCATAGTTGAGGTCATTCACATCTTCGCCTGATCCAATCTGCATCTTATCTAGTTTGTCTTGGAAAGAAAAAAAAAGAAGATAGAGAAAAAAAGAGAAAAAAGGAAAAAAAGAAAAAGAGAGAGAAGAAAAAGAAAAAGAAAAAGCGTGAGAAAAAAAAGAGAGAAAAAAAAATGGATCTATCTAGAATCAATCTCGTACCTGAATTCGGATTGAAATCTGTTTTGCGCACTGTTCAGTAAAACAGGTATATCTTCCTCATACGAAGTCAGTTTTGGCTCCGTGAGTATTCAAATTGAAGATAGCGACGAGCCGCATCTAATAGTTGCAGAAGCTAGTTCAATATTTGACACCTCAAAATCGGCTTCTAAATAGGTCTTTTTGCCCTCCGAAGTTCGTGAACACAAGTTGTTCCAATTTTTCAGGCCAGTTTTAGAATTCTTTGACTCCTCATATCAACTCGGAATTGAGTGATTCTTTTTGCATTGGAAAGCTTGAGTTAGTAGCATTCTTTGAAAGAATTTATCAGAAAATTGTCTCAAACTTTTCAAGAGGAAAGTTGGAGAGAGAGTTGTTGTATATCCTGCTTGGCAGTTGTTTTTCATCATTATCTTCACTGCCGTTGTGATCTTCACTTATATCTTGTTGTCAAGAGCTACTTAGTATCCTTCATTGATGCTAGTTGTGCTACGCCGTGACCTCATTAGTGTTCTAGGCTCGCGTCTCTAGTCCGGTCTAGCCTAGGACCAGCACAGTACCGTCGTTGAGCGTTTATTCAACATTGCATCTTTGAATTGATTATTGCTAATCTTTTGCTACCATATATAGCCAACCCAGCTCCACATATTTCTACACCGTGTATACGTACGCTCCCCTGGCAATCTCTTTACTCAATATTCGAAGTTACTTGACACCGCTGGTTGCTGATCACCGCCTGCTGCATGGTAAGAACTTGTAAGACATTGATATTTGCTTTACTGTGAGCGTTTTACCACCACATCCTAGTAGTTATAGGAACATTATTTTTGGGTTTTTTTCTTGTTCTACTAATCATGAGAGGATCCAGAGTCAATTCATGGGCTTTGTCGATCGCGGGAGACGTGCCACCACCTTTGCAAATACCACAACCGTCACGAGAGGTGCACAAACATCCAAATGCACATGATCAGGTTAATGTATCTATACCACCATTTAATGGCCGTTTTAAACCTGCTTTATATATTGAATGGGAGTTCGACATAAAAAATATATTTGCTTCCCATAATTTCAATGAACATAAAAAGGTTAAGGTTGCGGTTGGTTCTTTCACTGGTTATGCTTTGGTTTGGTGGAGTGAATATTGTCGGTTACACCCTGATTATATACCTACTACTTGGGATGATTTGAAACTTGCCATGCGACATACTTTCGTCCCTGCTTATTATACTCGTGACATGATTAAGAAGTTGCAACACTTAAAACAAGGTAGTGAAACTGTAACAAAATATTATGATGATTTACAAACTACCTTGTTGCATTCCTCTTTAGAAGAAAGTGAAGATGATTTTATGGATAGATTTTGGGGAGGATTAAACCGTGATATTCAAGAGATACTAATTCATGAAGAGTGTTATCCTATGGACCATTTGTTTCATCTTGCTTGCAAAGCTGAACAAGAAATAAAACGACGTGTTGGCCACAAGGAGAACAAGCGCACGGTGCACATTCCAAGAGTTGGTATGATTGTTCCTTCAACTACTAGGCATACTATGACAACCACATCCGTTGTTGTCAGGACTACATCACCTCCACCATGTGACACATCGCCCCCGAGAGTGGCTACATCATCTGAGTTGATCATAAGAGGTAATGACAAAGGTACTGATCTTCCATCTCTACATGAGAATGATGAATGCCTTGTCAATTTGAATGCACCATCTGATGAGCTACCCACTACTTTGATCACACCACCTATTTTAGAGGACTACGTTGATAGTTTGACTTTGCCATGTGATCAAACAACTGAAATACCAACAATTTTGAGTGCACCCATTGAATTAACTATTGATGCAAAAGAACCAATGTTTAATCATTTTGATATGACCTCTAATCTTGGTGATGATTCTGTGTTGAATGACTTATTGCATGTTTGCTTATTTAAGCATGTTGTAGCATGTAAATTTGATGCAAGTAAGGTTTATTCACCAATGTTGGGATGGTTTAATGATGAACATTGTCAATCTTTTGAAATGAATAAGAGCTTCACTTATATGTGCAAACTGAGTTGCAATATTTTCATGCCTTCTACTTCTTGTGCTAATTTTTTTGGCTTTAGATTTTATGAACTATGCAAGTTACTCATCTATTCATGTGTCATATATGCAAAAATCGAGGGAAGTAAAAATGGATGACATATACATATACAACATGTACACCTTGTCTCTTTTGTTAGCCACATTTCAGATTAAGCAACGCCGAGGACGGCTTTATTTTCAAGAAGGGGAGGATGATGAGGACATGACTACCTTGGATATGACCAAAAATATTGCATATATGCATATTTGTCAGGTGATTTCTAGTGCAAACTATTCAATAATCTATTTATGTTATCCAGAACAAAAATACTTCACACACTTTTGTGTTTTGTCTAATTGCAGGTGTATGGGACATTTGTACAATCCACATATGAAGATAAGGAAGAAAGAGATGTTTATTTGCTGTCCAAAAAGTTCTCTCACGTCACTTTTGGCCCAAGAGAAGATAGAGTCCAAGTCTCTCACGTTCTGGATTCAGATTCGTACTGCACAGACATACCTGACTCAAAACGCACACAAGTTTTTCATACGGACTCCGAATTGGGTGATTCTTTTTTTGTTGGAAACTAGATTTCGTGCACTTTCCAACCCAATTGGAATCACCTTCAAATTCGTCCGGAGCATTGAGTTGTGGACGAAACAATCTGATGCTGCAGCAGAATCCGAGTCAAACTACAAGTCCAAAGGTGTTACATCACCTCCACTTGGGCCCATTGGCCTTGTACGACCTAGATTTAGTTTTAGGCTGCCTTGGGACGTCCTCCCACCTCCTTGGCTGCCACCCCTTGCTCCTATATAAGTAGATCCATCTAGTAGCTTTTCCTTGGGATTTGTTTAGTTAAAAGTTAGCCATTGCAACTTCGTGTACTTCGTTTGTGTCCAACGACCAGACCAAGACCGCTTCCGGATCCCCACCATTATCAATACTTCATATATATTTGCAATATTCAGATTGCTTTATCATATTCTTGCTCGTTCTTCGATTGCTTGCAGGAATAGACCTTCGTGGTCAGGCTGACCGTGCTTCCAGCATTGTCAGTAACCTCAGGAGATTGGTTTAGCGATTGCTAAGGCGCAACGTCGTGCACGTTTGTAGTCGGATCGTCAAAGTCGTCTCCACCAAATCGATAGTTATCATCTCATCGAAAGATCGGGACCCTCGCCTCTATCAGAGAGGAAGAAGGCGTGGGTGAAGGGGTGAATCCTTATCTCTTTACAAAGGTAGCGAATATCAAGCGCCTCCCCATTCGCCTTAAAACTCGCCTATTCCCCAAGGTTCATGTAGGCGGTGCGGTTGGATTACCCATGCCCGTATTGATGAGAATCTCGCAATAAGGGGTCATGATCTCTGCTTCGACAAGACGTGCCAATGAAAACCGCATCTCAAAACGTGGAGCGGGAGGCTAAAAATGGTTCGAAATAATGACCGGGCGGGGACGTGGCGTCTCACTACAAAAGTTGTCAGTAGATGGGACCCATGAAATATTATACTCTTCGCGGAGCTTGTTTTGCAGAACAGGACATGTTCTTTGTGTTCAAGGACTACGTTGAAATATTAGGAGGAGGAACCCGCCTTGCAATGCCGAAGACAATCTGCGCGCCGGACACATCGTCATTGAAGCCTGGTTCAGGGGCTACTGAGGGAGTCCTGAACTAAGGGGTCCTCGGGCGTCCGGGCTACGTGACGTGGGCCGGACTGATGGGCCATGAAGATACGAGACAGAAGACTTCCCCCCGTGTCCGGATGGGGCTCTCCTTTGCATGGGTGGCAAGCTTGGCGTTCAGATATGAAGATTCCTTCCTCTGTAAACTGACTCTGTACAACCCTAGGCCCCTCCGGTGTCTATATAAACCGGAGGGTTTAGTCCGTAGAGGCAATCACAATCATACAGGCTAGACATCTAGGGTTTAGCCATTATGATCTCGTGGTAGATCAACTCTTGTAATCCTCATATTCATCAAGATCAATCAAACAGGAAGTAGGGTATTACCTCCATTAAGAGTGATAGAGGCAAAGGTGTCCCGTCTTTCGATGAGATGATGGATATCGCTTTGGTGGCAGTCGACTTTGATGATCCGACTACGAACGTGCGAGGACGTCGCGCCTTAGCAATCGCTAAACCAACTCCGAGAGGTTATTGACCACGCCGGAGCACGATCAACCTGACCACGAGGGTCTGTTTCCTGCGAGCAAACGAAGAACAAGCAACAAACTGAGATTGCAATCTGGATATTGCGAATATAAGATGAAAGCTTTATTGATCAAGGTGGGGTTCTGTGACGCCTTTGTCTGGTCGTTGAACACAAACGAAGTACGCGAAGTTGCAGATATGGCGAACTTTTAATCTAAACAAAACCCAAAGTCTAAACGATGCCCTAAGGGCTGTATATATGGAGGAAGAGGGGGGAATTTCGTGGCCCTTGGTGGAGGGGTCCGAAATCAACCCTATCTCTTGTTTCCCCACACATACGGACTCTAAAAATAGCCTATACTTATGTATTTCGAAATTACATGGGCCTGGCCCAATAATAAGGTGACGCAGCACCTAAAATAGCCTCGGGACGAAATTTATGAAGTGGCATCTTGTATATTTCGTCCAAGGCTTCATGCACCCATTATGGTGGCTTCAAAGTCCTGAAATCATCACTTGTAACTCCGTTCTTGTTCCCCTTGCGCATGCCATCATCTCCATGCTTGTTCTTGCTCCAATGTTCATCCTTCTCCAAGCTAGGCCCTTCATTTGTAAGCAAAACAAATGTATCCAATTTAGGCAGCATCATATTCTCATGAACATTAGAATCATTACCAAGAAACGAAAGTACCTGGCAATTTAGTTGGCGTGCACGAGCTCTAGTAATTGGTCCAGTATGTATAGCAGCAGGGCTGTGGGTGTAACAATTGTATTGATGTCCTCATCACCAAGGAAAAAGCTACTAGATGGATCTACTTATATAGGAGGAAGGGGTGGCGGTCAAGAAGGTGGGAGAACGTCCCAAGGCATCCTAAAACCAACCCTAGGTCGTACAAGGCCAATGGGCCCAAGTGGAGGTGATGTAACACCTTTGGACTTGTAGTTTGACTCGGATTCTGCTGCAGCATCAGATTGTTTCGTCCACAACTCAACGCTCCGGACGAAGTTGAAGGTGATTCCAATTGGGTTGGAAAGTGCACGAAATCTAGTTTCCAACAAAAAAAAGAATCACCCAATTCGGAGTCCGTATGAAAAACTTGTGTGCGTTTTGAGTCAGGTATGTCTGTGCAGTCCGAATCTGAATCCAGAACGTGAGAGACTTGGACTCTATCTTCTCTTGGGCCAAAAGTGACGTGAGAGAACTTTTTGGACAGCAAATAAACATCTCTTTCTTCCTTATCTTCATATGTGGATTGTACAAATGTCCCATACACCTGCAATTAGACAAAACACAAAAGTGTGTGAAGTATTTTTGTTCTGGATAACATAAATAGATTATTGAATAGTTTGCACTAGAAATCACCTGACAAATATGCATATATGCAATATTTTTGGTCATATCCAAGGTAGTCATGTCCTCATCATTGAATGTGATGCTAGTGGAATTGGATTAGGAGGTGTGTTATTACAAGATGGCAAACCTGTTGCATACTTTTCTGAAAAATTGAGTGGGCCTAGTCTGAATTATTCTACTTATGATAAAGAATTATATGCTCTTGTTCGGACTTTAGAAACATGGCAACATTATTTATGGCCCAAAGAATTTGTTATACATTCTGATCATGAATCTTTGAAACATATTAAAAGTCAAGCTAAACTGAATCGTAGACATGCTAAATGGGTTGAATTCATTGAGACTTTCCCTTATGTCATTAAACACAAGAAGGGAAAAGAAAATGTTATTGCTGATGCATTGTCTCGTCGCTATACTATGCTTTCACAACTTGACTTCAAAATATTTGGTTTGGAGACCATCAAAGATCAATATGTGCATGATGCTGATTTTAAAGATGTAATGCAGAATTGTAAAGAAGGAAGAATGTGGAACAAGTTTGTTGTTAACGATGGATTTGTGTTTCGTGCTAACAAGCTATGCATTCCAGCTAGCTCCGTTCGTCTTTTGTTGTTGCTGGAGGCACATGGAGGAGGATTAATGGGACACTTTGGCGTGAAGAAGACGGAGGACATACTTGCTACACATTTCTTTTGGCCAAAGATGAGACGGGATGTTGAGCGTTTTACTGCTCGCTGCACTACATGTCAAAAAGCTAAGTCACGACTCAATCCTCATGGTTTATATATGCCTTTGCCTGTACCTAGTGTTCCTTGGGAGGATTTATCTATGGACTTTGTTTTAGGTTTACCTCGAACAAAGAAGGGGAGGGATAGCATATTTGTTGTCGTGGATAGATTCTCGAAAATGGCACACTTTATACCATGTCATAAAAGCAATGATGCTGTTAATGTTGCTGATTTGTTCTTTCGTGAAATTATTCGCTTGCATGGTGTGCCAAATACTATTGTTTCAGATCGTGATACTAAATTTCTTAGCCACTTTTGGAGATGTTTATGGGCTAAGTTGGGGACTAAACTGCTTTTTAGTACTACTTGTCACCCCCAAACTGATGGACAAACTGAAGTAGTCAATAGAATGTTGTCTACTATGCTTAGGGCTGTTTTGAAGAATAATAAGAAAATGTGGGAGGAATGCTTGCCTCATATTGAATTTGCTTATAATCGTTCATTGCATTCTACTACTAAGATGTGCCCTTTTGAAGTTGTGTATGGTTTCCTACCTCGTGCACCGATTGATTTGTTGCCTCTTCCATCTTCGGAGAAGGTTAATTTTGATGCTAAACAACATGCTGAATTGATTTTAAAAATGCATGAGTTAACTAAGGAAAACCTTGAGCGTATGAATGCTAAATATAAACTTGCTGGAGATAAGGGTAGAAAACATGTTGTGTTTGCACCTGGAGATCTTGTTTGGTTACATTTGCGTAAGGATAGATTTCCTGATTTGCGCAAATCAAAGTTAATGCCATGTGCTGATGGTCCCTTTAAGGTGTTAGAGAAAATAAATGATAATGCATATAAACTTGAGCTGCCTGCAGATTTTGGGGTTAGTCCCACTTTTAACATTGCAGATTTGAAGCCTTATTTGGGTGAGGAAGATGAACTTCCGTCGAGGACGACTTCATTTCAAGAAGGGGAGGATGATGCGGACATCAATACAATTGTTACACCCACAGCCCCTGCTGCTATACATACTGGACCAATTACTAGAGCTCGTGCACGCCAACTAAATTACCAGGTACTTTCGTTTCTTGGTAATGATTCTAATGTTCATGAGAATATGATGCTGCCTAAATTGGATACATTTGTTTTGCTTACAAATGAAGGGCCTAGCTTGGAGAAGGATGAACATTGGAGCAAGAACAAGCATGGAGATGATGGCATGCGCAAGGGGAACAAGAACGGAGTTACAAGTGATGATTTCAGGACTTTGAAGCCACCATAATGGGTGCATGAAGCCTTGGACGAAATATACAAGATGCCACTTTATAAATTTCGTCCCGAGGCTATTTTAGGTGCTGCGTCACCTTATTATTGGGCCAGGCCCATGTAATTTCGAAATACATAAGTATAGGCTATTTTTAGAGTCCGTATGTGTGGGAAAACAAGAGATAGGGTTGATTTCGGACTCCTCCACCATGGGCCACGAAATTCCCCCCCTCTTCCTCCATATATACAGCCCTTAGGGCATCGTTTAGACTTTGGGTTTTGTTTAGATTAAAAGTTCGCCATAGCTGCAACTTCGCGTACTTCGTTTGTGTTCAACGACCAGACAAAGGCGTCACAGAACCCCACCTTGATCAATAAAGCTTTCATCTTATATTCGCAATATCCAGATTGCAATCTTAGTTTCTTGCTTGTTCTTCGTTTGCTCGCAGGAAACAGACCCTCGTGGTCAGGTTGATCGTGCTCCGGCGTGGTCAATAACCTCTCGGAGTTGGTTTAGCGATTGCTAAGGCGCGACGTCCTCGCACGTTCGTAGTCGGATCGTCAAAGTCGACTTCCACCAAAGCGAAATCCACCATCTCATCGAAAGACGGGACACCTTTGCCTCTATCACATCACGTAGAGCAATAAAAACAGCACGTAAATGTTCCAAATGTTCTTCCAAAGATCTGCTATAAATCAATATGTCATCAAAGTAAACTACCACAAATCGTCCAATGAAAGCACGTAAAACTTCGTTCATTAATCTCATGAAAGTACTAGGTGCATTAGTTAACCCAAAAGGCATGACTAACCACTCATATAATCCAAACTTAGTTTTAAATGTTGTTTTCCATTCATCTCCCAATTTCATACGAATTTGATGGTAGCCACTACGCAAATCAACTTTGGAGAATATTGTAGAGCCACTCAATTCATCAAGCATATCATCTAGCCTAGGAATAGGATGACGATAACGAATAGTAATATTATTAATGCCTCTACAATCAACACACATACGTGATGTACCATCCTTTTTCGGCACTAGAATAATAGGAACATCACAAGGACCAAGGGATTCGCGTATATAACCTTTGTCGAGCAGCTCTTGTACTTGACGCATAATCTCCTTCGTCTCCTCTGGATTGGTACGGTATGGTGCACGGTTTGGCAGTGAAGCACCGGGAATTAAGTCAATCTGATGCTCAATCCCTCGAATAGGCGGTAATCCCGGTGGCACGTCTTGTGGAAAAACGTCAGCGAACTCCTGCAAAATGTTAGTGACAGCAGGAGGCAAAGAGGAAGGCACGTCCTCGAATGAAAATAATGCCTCTTTGCACACAAAAGCATAGCAAACAGATTTGCTGAAATCTAGCTCACCAATATCAGATTTGGTGGCAAATAAACATGCACTTTTCAATTTAATTTCAGAAGCAACACTAGATGGTTTATTATTAGGCTTCATTTGTTGCTCAAATTCTTTTGCCACAATCTGATTTTCACTCTTATTCTTCTCCTGTTTTGCTTTATTAGCTCTATTAATATCATCTTTCAAAATGGAATCAGGAGTCATAGGAAGCAAAGTAATATTTTTATCCTTATGAACAAGAGTATAGTGATTGTTTCTACCATGGTGTACAGAATATTTATCAAATTGCCATGGTCTACCAAGTAATAAGGAACATGCTTGCATAGGTACCACATCACAATCAACATAATCAGCATATGTAGAGATACTAAAATGCACACGAACAGTACGTGTTACCTTAACCTTGCCGCTGTTGTTGAACCATTGGATGTAGTAAGGATGTGGATGTGGTCTTGTGGTGAGAGAAAGCTTCTCCACCATCTCCATGCTAGCCAAGTTGTTGCAGCTCCCTCCGTCTATTATGACGCGCACAGAATGTTCCTTCACAACTCCCTTGGTATGGAACAAATTGTGCCTCTAATTTTGCTCAGCTTGTGTGACCTGCACACTCAAAACACGTTGAGCAACTAAACATTCATACCTGTCAGCGTCTTCAGGAGCCATGTATTGCGTCTCATGATCAGAATCATCTCCACCATGTTCTTCACGTGTAATAAGAGCCAATGTCTCCTCATCATAGTCACTAGCGGACTCATATCCACCACCCTCGGTAGCAATCATCACACGCGGAGATTTGCATTCTCTCGCATAATGACCTCCTCCCTTACAACGACGACAAATAATATCACTTGTGTGCCCTGTTGATGCCCTGGAAGAAGAAGAACTCTGTGCAGGCCCGGCAGGTGCGCTCTTGGCAGATAATGGTGGTTGTTCCTGTTTTCTTGTATCACGGCTGTAGGAGGCACCTGATTGAGGTGCTAGTGCAGTTGAAGTAGAAGATGCACGCGGTGTCCATGATGAAGGTCGGCCTGCAGAAAAGTTAGTTCGCGCCAATGCTTGTCGATCCTGCACTTCACGTTCAGCTTTACAAGCAAGATGGAATAAACGAGTGATATTAGTATACTCCTTATAGTCTAGAATGGTCTGAATCTCTCTATTTAATCCACCCAGAAAACGTGCAAACATAGCTTCATTCTCCTCAACAATACCACATCGAATCATGCCAGTTTGTAATTCCTGATAATATTCTTCTACAGAATTTTTTCCTTGTCTAAACGCTGCAATTTTTGAAGCAATTCACGTTGATAATATGGTGGAACCCAACTCATACGCATAGCGGTTTTCAAAGCAGCCCAAGTAGTTGGAATAGGATATAATCTACAATGTTCAGACCACCAGACCCATGCAAAACTAGTGAAAGCACAAACAGCAGCAGCAACCAGTCTCTCCTCGGGATATTGTAAACATGTAAAACGTTGTTCAGTTTCTAACTCCCAAGTAAGATATATATCAGGAACATATCTACCCTCAAATGGTGGAATATTCAATTTCAGTTTAGGAATATGGACATCATCTCGTACCTGAGGTGGTGGTGCAGGCCTACCATTACGAATATATACCTGAGGTCGACCTGCTGGTGGTGGTGCTGGTGGTTGCACGTAGTTCTGATTTTGAGCAACCTCATCCTCGTAATCTCCCACATAATCATCCTCCTCCGCATCAGCAGCAGGAGCCACAGAAGTATCAACAGCAGCACCAACAGTTTGGCCAAACGCAAGAGGAACACGGCTCGCTCGGCGGAGGTCTATTTCGCGACATGGAGGTAGTCGTTGTTGTTGTTATTGGAGAGGTGCGTTAGGTGCAGCGGGTGGTGGTGGTGGAAGACGCGCGAGCAATTCGTTAAACTTGTTATCGAGCTTTGTTTTGAACGTCTTCTCCATGCCATCTATCTTCTCCATGGCCTCTTCAAATTTGTTTAGCACGTCTTGTACCTGTTCACTCATCATTTGCTGAAATTTATCATGCAAATCCTTATTCGTCATGTTCTCCCAGTCAGTCTCGTCGGCTTGTGATCCTGGCATGGTTAGCAGCAATAGAAACACACAAGAATATGATCCTACAGACTACTAACAAGAGGTGGTGTTGGGTGTCACAAATCCATCAAGCAAATCTCAAATTCTTACCAGTTCTTACCCAGCAGCAGGCGGTGATCAGCAACCGTTGTAGTCAAAAACTCTCAAAGCTTGGATAGAGCGATTACCAAGGAGAGTCAAACGCACGACGTAGATGTATGTGGAGCTGGGAAGGCTTATAATACGGTAGCAAAAAGGGTCAGCAATAATCAATTCAGAGATGCAAAGTTGAATAAACGCTCAACGACGGTACTGTGCTGGTCCTAGGCTAGACTGTGCTAGAGACGCGAGCCTAGAACACCAACAAAATCACGGCGCGGCACGTAAACAAGGGAAAAGCACACTCTGGAATTTTTTTTTTCGCTCTTTTTTTTGCGCTGCTTTTTTTTTGCGAAAAATCACTATAATGGCGAGTGTCTCAAAACTCTTCCTAGCTCAAACTGACAGGATGGGCACGAAATTTTTTCGACCAAAATTTTTTTTTTGACTGCCCGGACCCAAAAACTGGAAACGGGTCAAAAAAAACTTCCTATAATGGCACCTGTCTCAAAACACTCAGAAACACCTAAAAATAGGATAGCCAGAATTTTTTTCGAAAAATGCGTTTTCGAAAAATTTTGGGCCTAAACGGAGCGTGGTTTCCGCACTCTTTTTTTTTCCGAAACCTACTCCGGCAAGGAAAACACGAATCGGAATCTAGATGGATCTCGAAAACAAACCTAATATGACAAGAACTCGGATTGGTGGTGGATATATGGTGGTAGATGGCAGCGGTGGTGGTATATGACAGCTGTGGTGGTATATGGATACGGAATCGAAGCGGTGGCGGATAAGCGGTGATGGTAGATGGCAGGGGTGATGATGATGGTGCGGCGGCGGCGTGACAACTTATGACCAGAACTCGAAACTCTAAAAGACTAGACTCTAAGACCAGCAACTAGACACGACGATGCAACCGCAAATTCAACAAAGCAAAACCCTAAAAAGATTATGCAAAGGCTCAGATTGGTTCGGATATGATGAACTAACCCTAATTTTTTTTGTGGCTTTTTCGTGGACTATAGGTATGAAGAACAGAATCGATCTAAACTACGAAAAACTGTAAAATCTCACCGAGCAACCTGGAAATCTGATACCACTTGATAGAGGCAAAGGTGTCCCGTCTTTCGATGAGATGATGGATATCGCTTTGGTGGCAGTCGACTTTGACGATCCGACTACGAACGTGCGAGGACGTCGCGCCTTAGCAATCGCTAAACCAACTCCGAGAGGTTATTGACCACGCCGGAGCACGATCAACCAGACCACGAGGGTCTGTTTCCTGCGAGCAAACGAAGAACAAGCAACAAACTGAGATTGCAATCTGGATATTGCGAATATAAGATGAAAGCTTTATTGATCAAGGTGGGGTTCTGTGACGCCTTTGTCTGGTCGTTGAACACAAACGAAGTACGCGAAGTTGCAGCTATGGCGAACTTTTAATCTAAACAAAACCCAAAGTCTAAACGATGCCCTAAGGGCTGTATATATGGAGGAAGAGGGGGGAATTTCGTGGCCCTTGGTGGAGGGGTCCGAAATCAACCCTATCTCTTGTTTCCCCACACAGACGGACTCTAAAAATAGCCTATACTTATGTATTTCGAAATTACATGGGCCTGGCCCAATAATAAGGTGACGCAGCACCTAAAATAGCCTCGGGACGAAATTTATGAAGTGGCATCTTGTATATTTCGTCCAAGGCTTCATGCACCCATTATGGTGGCTTCAAAGTCCTGAAATCATCACTTGTAACTCCGTTCTTGTTCCCCTTGCGCATGCCATCATCTCCATGCTTGTTCTTGCTCCATTGTTCATCCTTCTCCAAGCTAGGCCCTTCATTTGTAAGCAAAACAAATGTATCCAATTTAGGCAGCATCATATTCTCATGAACATTAGAATCATTACCAAGAAACGAAAGTACCTGGTAATTTAGTTGGCGTGCACGAGCTCTAGTAATTGGTCCAGTATGTATAGCAGCAGGGGCTGTGGGTGTAACAATTGTATTGATGTCCTCATCAAAGAGGGTCCAAACCTGGGTAAACATCGTGTCCCCCATCTCCTGTTACCATCGACCTTAGACGCACAGTTCGGGACCCCCTACCCGAGATCCGCCGGTTTTGACACCGACAGCGGTCAACGCCGGATTTAGTGGCTCTAAACCCGATCAGCAGAAGAAGCCATTCAAAGGAAACAAAGATGCTGGTCCATCCAGTTTGGACAGAATACTCAATCGGCCTTGCCAAATTCATGGCACCCCTGACAAGCCTGCCAATCATACCAACATAATTTGTTGGGTCTTTAAATAGGCCGGTAAGCTAAACACTGAACATACCGGGAAGGAGCTGCCAAGCGAGGATGACGATGAGCCTCACCCATCAAACACATGGGGGGCAAAAGAAATTCCCCCCGAGGTAAAAAACAGTGAATATGATCTACGTCACTCATATCCCTAAGAGGGAGCGCAATTGCGCACTAAGGGACATCTACGCCATAGAGCCAGTCGCCCCAAAATTCAACCCATGGTGGGCCTGCCCAATCACTTTTGATCATAGGGACCATCCGACCAATATCCATCACTGAGGTTTGGCAGCATTGGTCCTTGATGAGGACATCAATACCATTGTTACACCCACACCCCCTGCTGCTATACATACTGGACCAATTACTAGAGCTCGTGCACGCCAATTGAATTATCAGGTACTTCTGTTTCTTGGTAATGATTCTAATGTTCATGAGAATATGATGCTACCTAAATTGGATACATTTGTTTTGCTTACAAATGAAGGGCCTAGATTGGACAAGAAAGATGAACCTTGGAACAAGTTCAAGCATGGAGATGATGGCATGCGCAAGGGGATCAAGAACGGAGTTACAAGTGATGATTTCAGGACTTTGAAGCCACCATAAGGAGTGCATGAAGCCTTGGACGAAATATACAAGATGCCACTTCATAAATTTCGTCCAGAGGCTATTTTAGGTGTTGCGTCACCTTATTATTGGGCTAGGCCCATGTATTTTTGAAATACTTAAGTATAGGCTGTTTTTAGAGTCCGTATGTGTGGGGAAACAAGAGTTAGGGTTGGTTTCGGACCCCTCCTCCAAGGGTCACGAA